>NW_005842500.1:626986-669040 GCF_000455745.1 Alligator sinensis
GGTTCCAGCGAGTCCCGCGCTCCTGTCTCTTGTTCCTGGCGAGGTAAGTACTTGTGCCCGGAATAAGCTCTCTAGCACTCTTTGGGGTCCTTGAGGCATTTTTCCCCGGCCTATACTCAGAGCTGGCAGCACAATCTGCACTGCCACAGTCCTGCAGGGACTTGCCAACCAATCTTCTAAGTTTGTGGAAGTCAGCTTTCCTAAAATCAAGGATTTATACCCTGCTGACTGATTTCCCTGTCTTACAGTGGCTGGAGAAAGTAATTATCTCATAGTCATTGTCACCCAGTTTCCCGTCTATCCCCAGGTTGCTCACTAAATTATCCCCTTTGGCCAGAACCAAGTCTAGGAGTGCCTTACTCCTCGTCAGCCCATAGACTTCTTCAGTCAGACAGAGCTCTTCAGTGCAAGTGAGGAAGCTTTGTGAGCAATCAGATCTTTCTGCGTGCTCATCCCACAAGATGTCTGGGTTGCTGAAGTCACCCATAATGACCATGCTCCAAGTGCGTGCAGCCTCTGCCAGTTCTCTAGAGAATACCTGGTTGAGCTCTTCCTCTTGGTTTGGAGGTCTATAGTAAACTCCTACAGCAGGGGTTCTCAATCTTTGTGCTATCATGACCCTGAGTGCTGGATGGCGGTAATGGGGGACAGGGAGCTCACACACAGCAGCTGCTGCCACCATTTTCCACTCCACACTGCCACCACATGCCACTTTCCCGTGCCGCCGCGGTACCCCGAGAAGTTTGTGGCCCCCTTTTAAGTTGCTTGCAACCCCCCCAGGGGGTTGTGACCCACAGTTTGAGAACACGTGTCCTACAGTCAAATACCCCTCCCCATGCTCTCCCCGTATCTTGACCCAGAGGGTCTCAAGTCACCCTTCTTTGTTGCCAATCTCTGCTTCTAGGGATGTGTAATGTTCTTTCACATAGACAGCAACTCCTCCACCCTTCTTCCCAACATGATCCCTCCTATGCAGGGTGTAGCCCTCTATCCTTGTGGTCCAATCATAGGTGGAGTCCCACCAGGTCGCTTTAATCCCTATGAGTTCGTATTGCTTGTTGGTTAGCAGGAGGACCAGTTTCTCTTGCTTGTTCTTCATCCTTCTGGCATTTGTGTACAGGCAACTAAGCCTGCCATTGGAAGCCCTAGGATTCTTGGTGTGCTGTGGAAAAACCTGTCCTTCAACTGGTGTCAGAATATGCTTCCTATTGTTCCCTGGTATGCTGGTTTCATGGTTGCCATTTCTTGGGCTTGTACTAGTAGTTGTTGACCTTTCCCCTGGCTCTTGGCTCCTCACACCACTCCTTTCACCTCAGTATTTTAATTAGTTTCCTGCCCACCCCAATATAAATGTATCTGTAAACTCTAGTTAAAATATTGATCGGCAGTGCAGATGTCAGAACAAAGAACAATGGCCTCAAGTTGCAACAGGGAAAGTTTAGGTTAGGGTGTAGGAAAAAAAAAACTCTCTTACTAGGAGGCTTGTAAAGTGCACTGGAACACATAGAGGTTGTGGAATCTCTAACCTTGGAGATTTTTAAGACCCAACTAGACACAGTCTTGGCTGGGATGATAAAGTTCAAAAGGTCCTGCTTTGAGCAGGGGGTTGGACTAGATGACCTCCTGAGGTCCCTTACACCTAAATTTTCTATTATTCTATAATATTTATAATAAACTACTAGGAAGTTTATGCTGGCAACCACTATGTCCAGTACAAGTATTTAATAACTCATGCTAGACCCACGTGTTAACTACTTGTGTGGGACCCCAACAGTGCTATTAAATGCAAGTAGCATTAATATAAGAATAATCTTGTGTACAAGTAAAAAGTCAAAATTGAAAAAAAACATGGTTTATCACGAGTACAGCAGAACTCTTTTCCATTCATGATATTGCCCTTCTATATACTATTGTGTGTCAAGTTCAAGATCTCAGTCCTTACTCTTGTAGTGCTCACGACTCTGGGCTTAGAATATCTGTACAGAAGCCTAAATCTTCAGGTCTAGAACAGTGGAAGATAATTAGAAATGCAAAAAAAAGAAAGAAAGCCACATTGAAATGAAGAGTGTTGCCAAATGCAAAATGCACTCCTTCAAACTTCCTCTCCATGATGGAAACATACAGTTCAGCATATGTTTAAATTCATCCTTCAATTTTCCCCATGGGAGGGGGGAGCAGGGGTAGAAGAGAGAAACGAAGAAAGAGGAGCTAGACACCATCATATCACTTAAAATACTTTTGGAATTCACACAAACTATGGTGACAACTGCAGCAAAAGAACCAGAAAAGAACAGAATTGTGTGATGCCCATCACCAAATCCCCATAAATTTTGTACTGCAAGGTGTGCACTGGAATTATCATTATTTTTCATTCAGCTCAATTTAATATTTTTAAGAGCAACTAGGACATTATGGTAGATGCTGCACATTATAAGAACATGATAATGATGTTTGTCTAATGGTATATGCTAGGGTCCCATTGGGCTGTGTACTCAGTGCTGTATACAGATTAAAAAGACAGTACCCTCTGCAAAGAGTTTGCCATCTATATAGGAAGAGGAGGACGTAAAGTGATGCAGAGATGTACTCACAATCAGGAAAAGTAATCAAATGCAGTTTTTTGTCTATGCCAAATGAAAGGTTTAATCAAAATTCCATAAGGTGGTCAGAGAAATCCAGTTATATTGCATTTTATTTAGATTAGGAGGATGGAAACAATCTTCTACTTGCCTATTACCAGTAACTGCCATTTATTCATACTTCTATGAATTTATACATTTATTCATGCTTTTGAACTGTTGTGATGACCTGAAATAGTGAAGAGGGACTATAAATTATGTATGGTATTTCCTGAGTTACTGGGGACTTTCCTAGATGTCATATTTTTGCTAATGAATTACAATGTATAAAATACCAGGCTTTAAGTGCTATCTCGTCTGCATCGCCAGAACATTTCTGGTTCACAGTCAATACTTCTCAACATGGATTCCAATCCAAATTGGTTCCACAGAAATATAAACATGAAAATGAGGGGATGAGTGCAGTTAATAGAGTAAAATCAATCTACAACTCAGTAGCCACATCTACACATACGCTTAACTGCAGGGTAGATTAATTAGTTGTGGACTAAAGCATCACTGTCCACATATGACACTATTAGGCCACAGTAAGCTAACTGATGCTGCCATAAGATAGTACTGTCAAGAACAGTAGTTAACTGTGATTAAATGTACGTGTAGACGCTGCACTTGGGAGTAGTTTACTCCAGCTCTCACTCCTCTGGAGTTTATCGCTTCAAATTAATTGCATGCGTAGATGTAGCCAGTGATAGTATATCTCCTAAACCCACTTCCCTACCAAGAAAGTCAAATCATACTCAGAAACCAGAATCAGTGGAAGAAAATTAGATTAACTTAATTTCTCTGAGCCAGGAAGATATGGAATGACAAAGACATTTCATTATCTCTCCTGTAATTGCATGACAAGCAGAGGCATTGGCTTGTTTAAAAAATATAAATAAATAAAAAACAAAGCAGTCCTATTGACTCCTCTTGCTTGTTACTCACACATTTTGCCTCCTACTTCCAAATTCCAAACATTTAATGCAAGATAATCTCGGTCTAGAATTCTACGAGACTTAACTTAGTCCAGGAACTATAGATAAACCAGCTCCCTATGGATGTCCTTGTAACTTTAAGAACAACCATCCATGGACAAAAAGGCTATATCCAATAAATGTATGCTGATGCGTAAGATACACAGAAATGGAAAGCTGGGGACATCAGAGATGGTCCTGACTGCCATGACACTTCAGTTCTCAACCTTCTCATTTTGCTTAGCCCTTCAATATGTCCAGCAACTTCAGGAAGGTTCACAAAACTAAAGGTGCAAATAAGCAGAAGGTCCCCAGACTACCTGTGTTTGAACACTTACATAGAGCAGCATGCAGAAACCAACACCTAATGTAGATCTGGATCCATGAGCCACTGATGCTAGCACCTGACAACCCATCATACAGAGCATAATTCAGAAGCTCCCCTCCCCACCTTGTTTCATTCACATCTGTAGGAAGCAGCAATGCAGGACACATCCCAAATCAAATTCTACATAAATAAAGAAACTTTATCAGCATCAAGAGACAGCGCTGTCATAGAGAGGAAGCTCTTTTAACAGGACATTTAATAAGATAAATAGTGAAAAACAACAGAAGTAAAATAAGGAGCTTCTTTTTCCACTGCAATATGTTACCAAAGTTTTATATACAGTCTCAGCACTGTTGAAGGGTTTACTTAATGAACACATTTATTTAGCTTAAGCCTATAAATTCTCCCACTGTTTATAATCTTGAAGCTGCTATGATGGGTCACTGACCATTTGACTCTCATGCATAAGAATAAATGAACAAATCATAATGAATCATCAATCAGAATTCCTAACAGTACCTTCCATCTATAAAACGTAAAATGAATAAATATAATTGCCCCCGTTTTAACAAAGGGGAAGATGAGAAATAACGACATGAAATGACTTGCCCAACTTAACACAGCAGGTCAGTAGCAGAGCCAAGAGTAAAGCCTGGATCTTCTGATTCCTACTCTCATATACAATGCACAGTATCACAATGGGTGCATCTACATGAGACATTAATGGTGCTAATGCGCAGCAGAATTAGTTTACTGCACATTAGCATCACTTAAGAAGTGTGTGCCGGTGGTAATGTGCAGTAGCACCACATACAGTGCATTAATGAATGTGTAGATGGTTCCACTGTCTCCCCAGTGAGCCCTTTAAAATCTACAGGATTCAGTACGATCCAGCTCTGGGGCCACTTCCACAGAGCTAGGACTCCTACACTTCCCTCATTCTCACCTGCTCGCCCCCACACCTACCCCCACCCCCTCAAGCCATTACTCTGGCAATACTCTCAGTATAGCTGGTAGAAGTCTTGCCTAAATCAGGACAAAGCAATAACTCCAGGGTTTGACTCTACAATTGGCAACATCTGCCCAGGCAGGCACATGACTGGAAGTGTGATGAACAGACCTGATCACCCCCACTTGCCATGAGAAAATTCTCCAAATTGAAGAGTATGTCTGGGTGTGACTCCTGCCTGCTGGCTCTTTCAACATGCTCTCCCATCGTTTAGACCAGAACTGTCAAGTACACTTACCAGTTCATAGTTGATTGGTAGAAAGCAGGGGGTCACCACCTGGAATAAAGAGAATAAAGCCAAGAAATAAGACACTTAGAAGACCTGGCCTCATGAGGTTATCAATACAGAATTGAATACCCAAGAAGCTTAAGTATTCAAGACCAGATCCAAAACGAGGAATGTTACCAATTAATTTATTTTATACAAGACTTAACACAGCCAAAGGCAGATAAAATGATTTAGATTTCCCTTGTCTCCAAAGGAAGGAAATCTAAGTTTCAATTTGCCACACTATTCAGAACCAGAAGCTTGATACAGATTTATAGATATACAACCCCATCTATACTTAAAACATTTCTGATAAGAACTCCACAATCTATATACTTTCCATAAAACTTGTTTGATATTTCAAATGCCAAAATGTGTGGAAAAGCAGGAAAAACATCACAAGATCAGGTCAGATATATTGTTACTCCTGGGGAAACTAATTTCAGCCTCTCTGTATGGTTGCACAAGGCTGTTTCTTTTATTTTTGTCATACAGCTTTCATCTGAGTAAGGCACAGTGATTCTGCCTGTCATTTGATTTTCTGATTTCAACCTACAGCTTGGGTAAATAGAGGATGGAACTGATGGCATCTGATAAGGCACTTTAGGCTTCTTTAGAGCTGGGTTTCATCTGTCACTGGCCACAATAAGAAACAAGACACTAAACTGAACAGTGCACATGTTAAGATCCAGGATGATAACGTCCTACATATCAGTTTCACAGCCTCTCCTAATGTTGTCAGATGCTGAACGAAACTGGAGAGTCAAGAGAGCCAAACAGGTGAGCTCTAAACATAGAAGAGTTTACATTGTTTCCTGAAAGACTAGTTCACACAGATTGTGCTGCATTAATACTGGGTCTGTAACTTTGTAATACTGCTCTCAACTCCCATGGGAAAAAGATTTAGCCATGGGTTGATGCCCTATCCATTTTTACAGAAAGTAGGCAAGTAATTCGGCTCCATTACAAGGCAGATTTTGGCTCAGCACAGCACTCGTTGCTTTGTTACCATCCCTGCTTGCACCATTAGGTATTCAAGACTAATGGTGTTAACATGTTACCAAAAAATCAGTCATTATTTGTATAGTGCTAGGCTCCACATTCAATACATGACCATAACAAGATAGTTTAGGGGGGAAGGGACAACAGAATAGTGAGAAGCAAAAATGTTTTACAACTGTGCAACAAAACTCCCTCTCTAAAAATTTAAGCCATTAGCTTATTTTGCAGAGCATGAAAGTACACAGCCATCCCACACTGTTTCAGCTCGCCTGCCAGAAAGCATTGTGGCAAGCTAAGGGATACTACCAGTGCTGCACAGAAAGAAAGAACACTGCTTCCAGTGATAACTTATATCATCATCTTCACCGATAACTAGAGAGGCACTGATACATCGGTCCGATATTGGATCGGCACAGATATAAAGAAAATTGACTGTATTGGATTTCAGCCTGATGTGGCCAATAATTTGGCCAATAAATGTCTGTGCATGTGCACAGCCACAACGCAGCATGTAGGCAGCAAGGAACGCAGCCCGGAAGCTTAGAGAGCTGTGTGCAGCTGGTAAGCCTGGTGTGGTAGAAGGGAGTGGGGCAACAGCAGTGCTGGGAGGGGGGGCTACAGCAAAATTTTGGGGGAGGGGGCTGCACCCCCCCATAATCCCCCTCCCAGCACTGCTGCTGCCCACCCTGGACAAAACACAGCCCAGCTCCCACCAGGAAGAGCCCAGAACAGACCCAGTCCCAGCCCGCAGCCCACCCAGCCGGGCCCCACACAGATCCGGGGGCACACGTTCTCCCCCCTGCCATGTCCTCCTGTGGTACACACAGCTGTGGGAGCTGCCCCCCACCCTGCACCCCCTGGACAAGCCGCGACTCTGTCCTGCACCCTGCCTGCCCCAGCTGGGCAGCGCCTGCCCCAGCCCCACTCCCTCGCTCACTTCAGGATCCTTGAACTGCCCCCCACCCCCACCCCTTCCCTCCCCACTCCCCTTCCACCACAATAGACTTGCCAGCTGCATGCAGCTGTATCAGAAATCGGATCAGTATCAGCAGATATGTCTCCTTAAAAATCAGCTATTGGTATCGGGCCCCAAAATCTCTACTGGTGCACCCCTACCGATAACTTGTTCCAGCCTCATTTTGAGATTACATAGGAAACAGAGATGCATATCAACAGATGAAGGTGACACCGGTAGAAGAAAAGATGATAAAGAACAGACACCAAATGTTTCAGCACATATCCATAAAGCTTGGATGCAAAATGTGGGAAACAGAGTTCAGGTATTGTACAGTAAATTGCACCCCGTGTGGCAGGGGGGCCATGCAGTATGACGCAGTGCAGCCCATGCAGCATGCAGTCCCCAGAGACTCAGAAGTTGGACAGCCCTGCCCTAGACCATGGCTGTTCAACTTCTGAGCAGCCAGGGGGTGCACACTGCCCCCAGACTAGGGAAGGATGTGGGTAGGATACAGAAGTTGGAGGAGGGAGGGGGAGTTCAGTGCCACTAGAAGTAGCAAAGGAGAGCTGTACCCACACTGAGAGCCTCTGGGACCCTCCAGGTGGACACCCCTGTGTTAACCAATAAAGAGGGAGGGCAGAAATTAACCTGGCCCAACAAGCAAGCTCTTTGCCTGGGAAGGCAGGTGCAATAGCTAACAAGTGGTGAGCAGAGCAGGTATGAGAGTGGTAAAGATACTGGAGAACCATGCAGAGCAGGAGGCCAACCAAGAAAACAAGGGCTGCAGGGCCACCTACAGAACAGGCTGTGTTATGGCAGATATAACATCTGGAAGCAGGCCTGTGCAGATGTTGAGGGAAGCAGAAGCAGAGAGAGGAGCTTGCAGAGAACTTTTAGGGGAAGAGCGCCAGCTGCTAGGTCAGGCTCTTAGAAGAGTAGGAGCCCAAAGAAGCTATTGCAGACCATGTTCCCTAGCACTGGAGACTCACCTAAGGAGTGCCCTCTAACTGGGTGCTGGGCCTGAGAAAAGGTCGTCATCCTCATAAAGAACAATGATATAGAACAGGACTTGAGGGGTTAACATGGAACCCCTGGACTCTCTCCCAGTTGCTACTCCCCACAGCCAGGATCTCCAGGCTCCACTCCCCTCCCTCCTCTGGCTTCTGCTTCTGCTTCCTGCCCCTGCTCCTGCATGAGCAGGAAGGGAAAGCAGGTTGCCTGTATGGCAGGGAGTAATGTATGGGGAGGGGGGCAGGGCATTACCCATGCAGCGTGCATCCCAGGGGTCTGCATCCCACACAGCATGTGTCCCTGATCACCACCCAGATGCTGGACAGCCCTGATATATAGCCAGGCACTGGAGGGGCCTTGAATGTCTGGATGTGAATGTAACTGGAGCCTCCTCCTGCCAAGAGTGATACAGAAAGGGTCTCTGGAGCTCCCAGGGGAGGGAGGAGGGGAGTCTACCTAGGACTCCTGGCTGGGACACACCATAGCTCACCCTGCTTAGGTAACCTGTGTGTTAGCTCTTTGCCTTTAACAGAGGCCTGAAGAGCCTTAACACCCACCTGATCTGGGCCCAGGAGAGCCCAGTAAGAACAGGCTATGATGTACCTTGAAGTATGATATAAGCATCCAGGCTAAGAGTACCTGAAACCTCTCTCTCTTCTGCCAATGCTAGTAAAATAGGCCAGTGATATAAAAGTTTGTCTCCAAGTTTACTGGGACTCATCAGGGCTAGTGTGTTTAATGCCTATCCCAAGCAATAGTCCCAGTGGCAGGAGGTCTGACATGCCACAAAACTAAGCAGACATCCTGGTTACACACGTTTAAAAAAAAAATGAGGCACAGTCAACATAATACTGTAAGCAGCAAGAGCAAAGAGGAACATCAAGTCCTGTGCACACGGGATGGCAATGACGGGCAGAAAGCAGCAAAACTGACCATATCCAAATGCCAATTCAGGCCTCAATTCTCGTAAACTTTCACCAAGGCATACTGTGAAGAGATAGTGTGTGCCTGATAACTGGGTCCTTTCCTGCAAAAGGTCTACATCAGCACTTTGCAGACTTTACAAACAACAAACCCATGTCAAAAGAGAAAATTACCCCTCCCTTTCTAGCTACAAGAAACAAAAATAGTTACAACCCTCTCATGCAACTCCCCCAGGCTGAGAAACTGCAGCCTGAGCACATTTTTGCTGCTGATTTCATCATCATCACCCCTTGCGGACTCAATTTTCTCTGTTCAACTGAGCATGCCTATAGAATAGGTGGAACACGTTAAGAAGACTGTCATGATTATGATTCCAATGGTTGAGTGTGAAGACAGAGTCCATCTCCCTGACCTCCTGCCTGACACAGGTGTGTATAACATTATGTAATATCTTTAGAAAGATCACCCAACACTCCACAGAAGTCAAAGGGCTTAAGATCACTGCTCTTAAGAGCCACAGCTGTGCCTGAGTAAAGTGACAAGGCGCATTAAAGCTCCTGCAGATGCTTGCAACTGTCCCACTGCCTGCCAACTGTGATGGAGAAATTGCACTCCCTGATAGTTCTCTCTACACATCTAGAAATGGGCTGTGCCTTGGCTCAGCCATCAGCCACAAAGTGACACACGAGCTGGAAGAGGTAAACAGGTAACAATGTTTACAAAGAGAATAAATTATTCCTCCAAAGGCTACCTGTGCATTATTGGGAAAGGGTAGGGGCAGGGAGAGTATAGAGAAATGAGGGGGCATCAGGGAACAGGGGAAGACACGCTTCAGTTGATGCAGTTGACAAAGGAAGGGAAGGAGGATGAGTCACGGTCTTGGTAGAGGTAGATGGAAGGCACAGAGAGGATACTAGCAAGACAGACATTGCGACAGGAGGCAGGACAAGGCGGAGTTAAAAGTATGGCTGCCCCAGGTCACTTCTCATCCCAATTACAGCTCCGTCAAACTGTACCAACTTATCCCTTTACTTTTTAGTGCAGTTAACAACTAGCCCAGTGCAAGCAGCTGGAGTGCTTGCAGCTAATTTCCAGTGCCTACTCCCAGCTCCTAAGATGCATGGCACTGGCATGTGCTTTAACTCTGTATTTTGGCCTTCAGAGGTCTGGAGTTTCGCAGAATGTGGAGTTACAGAGGGGCTGAGGTACCATCAGGTCACCTCAACTCTGTGTAAAAAGTTTCATGTTAGTGAATAAAAAGTGTATCTCCTTGGTGCCCAGGGAAGGTCTTTCAAACAGCAGCAGGGGAGTGAAAAACTTTTTTTTTTTAAATAGGAAAATAGAATTATTAATCACAATGATTTGCAAGAGAACGCAGATACAAGTGTCAGACATGCAACTAGTTTTAACCAACACATTTAAGATGTCCTATATTTATTCAAGCTGGTGGTATTAATCTCTCTGATTAAATTCAGCAGTTCTCTAACCACTTCAAGCCCAGAAGAGCAACTGGGAAAGCTTTCACAATGACTACTGTAACAGCTAAGGAATATGGCCTAGAGCTCAACAGTGGGTCACTGACCTTGAGCTCAGGAGATTCATAGATTCATAGATGTTAGGGTCGGAAGGGACCTCAACAGATCAGAGTCCGACCCCCTGCATAGGCAGGAAAGAGGGCTGGGTTCAGATGACCCCAACTGTGAAGAAGTTCCTCCTAATGTCCAATCTAAATCTGCTCTCTGCTAGCTTGTGGCCATTATTTCTTGTAACCCCCGGGGGCGCCTTGGTGAATAAATACTCACCAATTCCCTTCTGTGCCCCCGTGATGCACTTATAGGCAGCCACAAGGTCGCCTCTCAACCTTCTCTTGCGGAGGCTGAAAAGGTCCAGTTTCTCTAGTCTCTCCTCGTACGGCTTGGTCTGCAGGCCCTTAACCATACGAGTGGCCCTTCTCTGGACCCTCTCCATGTTATCCGCATCCCTCTTGAATTGCGGCGCCCAGAATTGCACGCAGTACTCCAACTGCGGTCTGACCAGCGCCCGATAGAGGGGAAGTATCACCTCCTTGGACCTATTCGTCATGCATCTGCTGATGCACGATAAAGTGCCATTGGCTTTTCTGATAGCTTCGTCACACTGCCGACTCATGTTCATCTTGGAGTCAGTCCACTAGGACTCCAGGATCCCTTTCCACTTCCGTGCCACCCAGCAGGTCATTCCCTAGGCTGTAGGTGTGCCGGACATTTTTCCTCCCTAGGTGCAGCACTTTGCATTTCTCCTTGTTGAACTACATTCTGTTGTTTTCTGCCCACTTGTCTAACCTGTCCAGGTCTGCTTGCAGCTGTTCCCTGCCCTCCGGCGTGTCCACTTCTCCCCATAGCTTTGTGTCATCCGCAAACTTGGACAGAGTACATTTCACTCCCTTATCCAAGTCGCTGATGAAGACATTAAAGAGTATCGGTCCAAGGACCGAGCCCTGCGGGACCCCACTGCCCACACCCTTCCAGGTCGAAGCCAACCCATCCACCACGAGACTCTGAGTGAGATCTTAGGTCCTCTCATCAACTCTGGCACTGGATAGCCTCTAGCAATTCACTTCTCTGGTCTATGCCTCTGTTTCCCCAGAAGTAAAATGGGGATAATGATAAAGAGTTCCTTTCTAAAGCGCGATGAGATGTATGGATGACAGGTACTATCTAATGTATTTTATTATTAGTGCCCAAATTGTGTGGTAATTTCATATTTCATTGTCCCTTGGTAAATAATTTCAAACAGGAGTCAAGTTAGTGTCGAGGCCACGGCAATCGTTGGAGCACCTTGGATGCTGTAACAGCTTTGCATTATTGGTGATTCTTCAGGCAGTGACCTGGTGGCGCCCATCTCCTCTCCAGGTATGGACGGTCACTGGCTCACAGGAAGCTCATCTGCCCTTTGACAAGTCTTATTTTTAGTTCTCTTGGGTGTCCACATACACTTCTCACCCAGGCCAGCCCAGGTTGGGGTGCCGGTTTAGTTGTCAACAACCCTGTGCCTGCCTCCCCTTGATGGCACTGCCTTTGCCCGAGCCGCTGACCTTGCTCGCCAGGGACCTTTGTGCAGATCCCGGAGGGTACCTCGGTTGCCTTCAGGGTGACCCCCAAACTCACCTGCCGCGACTTTGAACGTTTCTTCAGTGGAGGGGGTCCCCTCTGAGGATGCCTTCAGAGCGGTCACGCATCTCGGTGGACGTTCATGGGGCTCCAACCTCCCTTATGCCCCGGCCACGCGCCAACCTTCGAGGCAGGCCTCCAAATCTTTTCGCGGCTATCCCCTGCTGATCTGTTCTCCAGTCCCCGCAGCTCCTCCTGCCGACAAGCACCCTAGGCCCTGACTGGACCTGGAGGGTCCAGTGGCTGTCGGCCTTCGGGCTTGTTTTGATGCCTTGAGCCGCCTAAGTCTGAAACCATTGGCCTTTACGGGGTCCTCACGCAGTTCCGTTCTCACTGTTGGACGAAGTCCTGTATAGACCGGCCTGGTGCTAAGGGCTCCGCTAACCCACTCTCACTAGGGGACAAAAATTACACAAACCCTAAAAGGGAATACGATCAACACCTTCACCACAAACCCCTCATCCTAAGGTGACCCAGCCTTGACAAAATCAAGAAGCTAATAACGCTGCCAGGGGAGCATGACAAAAAGGGAAAAACAAGAAGAGGAACACCCACAGGAGGGAGTCCCACACCCTCCTGGCCTGTAATGTGCCTGACGCCCCTAGGCTAACGTGCCCTCTGGGTCAGGATCCAAGCCTTCACCCCGGCCAGGGTCCCTCTCCCCTTCTCTCCAGGATCCGCCTCCACCCTGGAGCCGTGGCACCTGTTTTGATGAGGGCTCCCATGCTGGCTATCACTGCGGTCACTGTCACCCTCCTCGGTGGTCCTATTGATCCCCCGCTGGTCCTTTCCACCACGGGGACTCCTCACAGCTTGCTACCTCAGCCTCTGTCGGCCTCCCTGCCGGCTCTCCTGATCCCTGCCGGGCTTCTTTTGCTGCTGCTGACGCCTCTACCGCTGCCGGCGGCTGCAGCGGCTAGACGCTGTCCACCCCACGGTCTCCCATGGCTCCTCCGCTCCTCGGTGTCGCCCCTGTGCCTTTGGGGCCACTTTTTATTTCTGCCGGGTGGCGTTTCCTTATGACGTCACCTGGTTCCAGCTGGATATACGTGCAGCTGACAAACCACACAGGCAGTTTTCTGCTGCGCGTTTTCTCGCTCTGCCCGGCCCCTACAACACATATGTTGTCGTTTTCTTTTCTTTTTACTTCGGGTTTGCCTCTGAATGAGGCTTCCCCCTTTTCTGGGCCTGTGCCCCTGGGACAAACCCAACCACAGAACAGGCTGTACTGATTTACATGGTACCGGATACCAGACCAAGAGAGTCCTGGCCTAACAGGTTAGAATTATAGGTTCATACAGGAGAGCAAATTTAAAATGAGAAATGCATGTAAAATGTTGTATTTCTTTCTTGATACATTTACAAGGATAACATTGGCTTTAAAACTTGTATCTGTGACTTATAAGCAGATTCCTTTCTGCAGAACATAAACTGTAATGTACTTGCCGAAGTCAGATGATTCAGTTTTCTCTGAAGTACAGTGTTAAAAAGCAAAGTTTGATAGTTACTTTAATCCAATCTAACATTACTGTAGCGCTGGAAAAGGCAAAATAAAGGCCACATTCAACAGATCTAAAGTTTAGTTGGTTTTACATTCAAAGCATAATCCATAAAAGGATTTTCCTGTCCATTTCAGAAAGTACATCTGTTTCAGACTGCGTGGAAGCATGCATTTGCAAATTAGTCACCCACTTTCAATATTATATTAAAAAGTATCTAGCATTTATAAAAATGTAATAAATAAGAAATTGTATAAATTGTGACTATTTTAATGGATAGAGTAATCTATCTTGATATTTAGAGAGTTTCATTTATTAACATGCAAAACCCTAGATCAACTTTTGAGTAACATGCACCTATTTGGTAATGAAAAAAATATGCACACACACTTAGGCATGTATTTGCCAAATATACAAATAACATGCAAATATTTGTGTACAAACTACCTGATTTTAGTATGCACAAAACAGAGCTCGTAGGCACAATTCCCTATCTAGTGGTGTTTTCCTGAGTCAAGGATTTACTTGGGAAAGTCAAAACCATGATGAGACTATTTTTAGACTGAATTAATTAAATAAAGAATTCTGATTCCAGTAATTCTTTGCCTTGCCTGAAAAACCACGGGTAACTTTTCTTTATATCACTGTCACACATTATTTAACTAGTCTTCACAAACATTAATTTAAATGGATAATGTATCATTTGTTGGCTTTCTAACAGCATCCATACTAAGGGAATGAAGAACATTATTTCCTGTTTTAACAGCTATACAACAGTGCCCCTCTCTGTTGTAGTAAGGGGTCAACTGTGTGGGCATCCAATGCTTATATTCCATCCTTAACATAAAAGAAATCTACAGTTGGGAAGGTTTATTTGTGGCAGCGCCTCTTCGTACAATTAGTCTGGCATTCTGAAACAAGAAGCTCTCTCCAGAGGGAGAGTCAGGAAGCTTGCAAGCAAGGTTTCAAGGTTTCAAAGGATGAAGAGCAGATGTCATTTTGCTCCCCTTGCAGAACTACCACTACTATTTATTTTAGGTGTATTGCATCATTCATATGGAACAATAGCTAATATGCAAGGAAACTGCTAATTTGCACTGAAAATTATAGATCTGGCTTTCACAGGGCACTTTTCATGCACAACAGAGAAAAATCTTGTTCAAGTGAAAATATTTGTCCTATTAAGTACACTCCAATATATTAGTAATCGATTTAAAAGTTTAATAGAACAAAAAAGAATAGAGTAAAGAGGCCATAGATGTCTTGCAGTGCTTACAAAATTACAGTTAATCAAAGGAGAATTAATGGGATTTTGTGAAAACCTTTTTATTGATTAACTGTTCTGGTTACACATTAACTTTTTTTTGCTCAATGATTCTTTTTGATGCACAACCCCAGAAGAAAACTCTCTGATAAAATGAAAGAAAGATTACTGCATTCATTATAGTATCCACAAGTAACTCTATGCTCCACAGAAATTGTGTTATTTGTGAGTTAACTATTTTCAAAATGAAAAAATGGTCCTTTAAGTTACAAAGCAACAAAATAACACTTTCTAGAAAAGATGTCCTGATGTCAATACTACCAGCTTCTGATCCAGAGATCTATTTCTCTCACAATCATTTTTCCACAAGTAACTCAGGATTCTGACTTGAGTTCATCAGAAAGCAGTGAAAGAGCACTATTAGCATTCATGCTGGGCAGTAGAATACCTCTGAGGGCACCTAAATACATTTTAGCTTTTCTTCCTTAAGCAAAACAGTGTTTACCACACCAAATGCTCATTCTACTGCAATTTTTGTTGTTGCTAAACACAGAGAAAATTCTATTCAGCATAGTACAATTTTTAACTATTAAATAATATTTTGACAAATGAAACAACTCAACCAACAAAGACATTTCAGGCATCTCAAAAAAGGTTGTGGGGATATCATGTGCAACAGCAGAACTGTAGTAAAATCAGAATTAGAGGTAATTTATTAGTCACTTCCTCTGAAAATTCTCCCCAGCAGATTATAACAGATTCTTGAGTCCACTGAGGTCAGCTTTACCTACCAGGCTAGTGTACACCCATTTTAAACATAGCAAATTCTGAAGGCAATAAAAAAATATGTTGTGCATTTTACTTAAGAAACATTGGGCTGAAACAGATATAGCAGTCCTGAGGTCATGGCAGTGACTGTAAAAACTAGGAAGTTTTATTTATCTTATCATTTTACAACTCTATTAAAAAGCAATTAGAAGCCAAGAAACATGAGACTGGCCTCCTAATAAATGTACTCAAATGAGCAAGCACAGCTAAAAACTCTTCAGTTTCAAACTGCGATCTGCCTGTCATTTTTTGTGGCCTTATTAAGTGTCTCTGCTTCAGCATTTTACATCTCAAAGTAAAGATAATACTTGTCCACATTAGAGAGATGTTATGGGAATTAGTTAATGTTTGCACAGTTCTTTGAAAAGAGGAAAACACTACCACAAACACACAACAGACACATGCAATTGGAAGATGCTTTTTTGCTTTATTTGGGTTAATGAAGCATCTTAAAAGCAGCGTTGCATTCCTTCAGAAGAAATTTATACTTCAACATTTTGCAAATCCCTATGCAAAAAATGCCAAGAAAGCAATGATGAGAGTTGCTGAATATGAAATCAACAGAGCTGCTGGTAAAGAAACCTTTACAAATGGCCTGGAATGCAGCTAACCCAAGACATAAAAATGTATTGTTTACATCTCTCTGCCACCTGGAAGCTTGGCTTTCTTCCACACTGTGTTGTTTGATTTGGCAAGGTCAAAGACTCGACCTACACTGAGAAACCCCAAAAGGAAAACAGCAAACCTGTCAGCTTGCAAAAGAAAAAAGAAAAAGTTTTTGTCTATATAAATCAAAGTCCTCTTACAAGTCTCCCAGAGCATACAGAAGGGGAGACAGTTGGTACATAGCTCCACGTGGCTCATTTGAAAAGCAGAAAATAGAAGGGTCTTTTCATAGCTCCCATGAGTGAGGTTGCTTCTGGGCTAGGGACAGACGTTCAACAAGCTTGAGCCTCAATTGATTCAATCTTTGCAGGTTAGTCTAACCTAGCTAGGCTAAATCAATTTATAATTGTGCAGACATCCCTGAAATTCAGAAACATGCTTGCAGTGGCTCAGGCTAGAAGCCGGGGGGCGCTAGAGCAGCCCTCCCTTCCTTTCTGCAGGGAGCTGAGAGGGGCATGGCCAGGCCCTGGCAGGACACTGTAATTAGGGAGAGGTTTCCCCCCCTTGATAACAGAACATTTATCAGTTCTGTTATCAGCATTTAACACCCCATCAGAAAACAAAGCCTTGCTCATTACAAGCTCTTCTTAAACAGCTTTGTGCAAAGAAAGCAATGCAGTGTCATTACCAGCTGCTGTGCTGATTACCTCCAAAAAGCCCTAAGCGGACACTACCCTATCTGCCCCACACAGCATTAGCTAGAGATGAGGAAGGGATCTCTGCTTAAGCAGCAAGTGGTGAGAGGGGAGGGGGGGCAGCTCTGCTGTGGAGCAGAGAGCTCCACCCAGCCCAGAGAGCATGCTGGGACGCTGGGGGAGTCTGATTTAATTTAAACAATCAAGGGGTCTGGGACAGACATTGCAATAACCGGTTTGAGCCAAATCAGTTAAATCTGATACTACATTCAACCAGGTTCATCTCAAACCAGTTTCAGTCATTCTCAAAATGGTTTATGTGCACTGAACATCTGTTCTGTTACAGGTTTAAACCAGTTTCTGATCACTTAAACCAGTTTATGTGTAATGTCTGTCCCTAGCTGGGGACAGAAATAGACGAGCTATTCAGATAATCAGAAACAGGTAACAAGACAGAAATCTTCTGTTGGTGTCACCCACTCTTGAACTCAGATAACAAAATATGCCCCCACAGAGTACACAGAGAGCCTGGGATGGAGTACAGTAGTCAGAACCAGTAACTAGGGTAACTTTGCTCAAGTGACTGCTCCTGTGGTTTGGCTGTGCTCGCCTAAGCAAGGGGTATAGTACTACTTCCATCATTAGGATGTTGCAATTCATTGATCAATGCATGGCTTGTAAAGTACTTAGAGATCTCTGGCCTAGTCATATTACAAAAGTGCAAAAATGAAGCATGCAGGCAGCTTACACAAGTGAAACCCCCCCCAAAATCCAAACCAGCATTTTAAGCATAGCACACACCTGCACTGAGCACAGCACATGCCCACAAGAGAAATCCCATTAGTTTGACCTGGCTCACCCAACGTCTGTATAGATTGCACGCTTCAGTGGGGCTTTCTGGCACTTATCTAATTGAATCAGCTTTAAATCAAAGTGCCAAAAAGCCCTAATGATGCGCCTGATCTAGACAGATGCTGGGGGGCCGGGTCGAACTAACGCACTTCCCCTTTCCGTGAAGCGCTAGTTTGGGGTGGGTTTTTTTCCACATCTGTCAGCAACAGCCAAAAGTGTTAACCTCCACCTTCTTCCCTCCCCTCCCCACCAAAAAAAAATCTTTTGGTGGTTTGCTTTAAAAGGTGGGGAAATGCGCTTGCTTGACAACTGCATTTATCTTTGAGAGACTTTGCTTCTGTTTCCTTTGTAACAGATCTGACCTCTTAAAGCTTAATTAGGTACACATTCCTCACTGAACTATACTATCCTTTTAGGATTACAGACCTATTTATTTTGGTATAATCCCCATGAGAAAACATGCTTCATTTGCTAAATCAAATAAATCTGATACATTTCCAGAAGGGGAACTGGAAAAAAGAAGGAAACTGATTTCATGAAAAGTTTCCCTCCTTCAAGAGAATAAACTACTATTACAGACAGAATATTCTTGGGACAAAACAAGCTAGAGGTATACTAGACCTGTATTATTTTAGGTTTTTGGCCTGAGATTCATGGTTTGGAGATACTTATCAGGCTTTCAGGACTCCTTCTAAATTCTCAGGACTCCTGGTAGAGCCACAGGCATCAACAGATTGTAAGGGACCTTGGAAGATTATCGGGTCCAGCCCCCTACACCAAGCAGGAAAGACAACTGGGGGTCAGGTGACCCCAACAAGGTGACTGTCTAGTCTCCTCTTGAAGATTTCCAGGGTAGGTGATTGCACCACCTCTGGAGGGAGCTTATTCCACAGTCTGGACACCCTGACTGTGAAGAATTTTTTTCTAATGTTGAGCCTGAATCGGTCTTCCAGGAGTTTGTGGCCGTTACTCCTGGTTTTCCCCTCGGGTGCCCTGGTGAACAGTTGTTCACCGATCCCTTGATGTACTCCCCTAGTGGAGTGCTAAGTTGCTACCAGGTCCCCTCTCAGGCTTCTTTTCTTCAGGCTGAAGAGTCCCAGATCCCTCAGCCATTCCTTGTATGGCTTGCCATGCAAGACTCTTTTCAAACAGGTGGCTCTTCTTTGGACTCTCTCAAGCTTGTCCATGTCCTTGTTGAAGTGTGGTGCCCAGAACTGGATCCAGTACTCCAGCCGTGATCTCACCAGTGCTGAGTAGAGCAGAAGAATCAGCTCCTTGGTTTTGCTGGAGATGCATCGATTGATGCATGCCAGAGTATTATTTGCCCTACTGGCTACAACTTTGTTGGCTCATATTCATACTGCAGTCTATTATTACCCCCAGGCAACACTGTCCCTGTGGGGGGCGAATCAGGGTGACTGCCCTAGGCTCTGTGCTCTACTGCCAGCTCTGCTGCTGCTGAGCACTGCCAACTCCAGTTGCTCACCACCCCTTGCCCCCCATTCGTCACCTCTCCTCTCCTCAATGGCTCCGGCAGCTCGCTACCTCTCCCCCCCCCCCAAAGGCCCTGCACACCCCTAGGGACAGCTCTGCCCCCAAGTCCCTTTCATTCAGAGTGCTAGTCAGTTTGGTGCCACCAAGCTTGTAGGTGTGTTGGGGGTTGCTCGTCGCCAGGTGGAGTACTTTACATTTCTCAATGTTGAACTTCAGCAGATTCCAATCCGTCCAACTTGCTAGCCTGTCTAGGTCCGCCTACAACTGTAGCCTATCTTCAAATGCAACCACGCTCCCCCATAACTTGGTGTCGTCCGCGAACTTGGCCAGTGAACTCTTCACCCTCAAAGAGTTATAACTGTCCCAATGTTATAACTGCCATTGCTACAGTGGGCATAAACTATGCAAGATGCATCAGTAGTATTTGAGGATGAACAGAGGTGGGCCCTGATATGACAAACTGCTCTTGAATTAATAAGCCCCACTCTTTCTAGCATTCAATAAAAGTTGGAAGCAGATTATCTGTCTGAATCAAATTTTACTATAAAATTATTAGTTATTATATTTTTAATGTGAAAGGGGAATCAGGGAGGACTTTGGTAAATAGCCGAAAGGGAAATTTCAGGCAACAAAACAATATATTGTCAAGTAGGCCTTCACGATTACATGAAACTATACTTTGTTTCTGATATCCTGTATTTCCTTCCCAAGAGCACAGTATCTTTAAACTCATGCCATGGCATCAGTTAACTCAGAAGGAAGCATGCCACCTAAGTTGCCAAAGCCACTTTCTGCAGTATCCTGGGTTCTTTAACAGGGTTTTTCCACACTGAGGTATTGCTCAGGCCCACCCTTATTCATGTTCTGTGACCTAATGAGTTCACAAGACCATGTGGTTACAAATGGTAAAAGTCAGGACTGCAGTACAGACAGGTCAGAATGATGGCTGTGAGCTCAGTCATCATTTCTAGTACCATAATCACAGTATCTAACAGGACTGTTATGGAAAGCTTTGGAAGCTGAACTTGACTTTAGCTTTAGCCCTCCTGCTTCTCAAAAGAAACAAAATATAAACAGAAAGATAAACTTCCTGGAAGGCTTGCGAAAGAAGTATCTTGAGAGCTGATCAAGCATAACACAAGTTAGGCAACCTTCACACTTACGGTATTGGAATCACAGGATGTATGTTGATAACTTCCTCCACACATTCACAGTTTTGCTGCAACAATGCTCTCAATCCTCAGGGTTTCTGTAGATCAGTGTTTTGACTCCTCTTCATCACAGCAATATGATATTCTCACACAGTATAACTCTGGAGGCTGCAAGGGCAGCTTGAGACTTTAGAGTCTCTCAGCTTCATGGCTTACCCAGAACACTGCCCAAAGGAATTTATAATCCCCAAATTGTGACAAGAAAAGAAATGATGACGTGTTGGATAAGAGGCACAGCATCCTGGTTAATGCTCTAAAGACCAAAATAGTTACCACAGCTAAATAAAGGGTCAGAACTGATAAAGATAACAAGCCCTTGAATCAAGTCTCAAGTATTATATACTTATATGCAACCTTAACAGAAGACTGTGACAGATAGACACAAATACAGAATTTTCCAACTTAGAAACCAAACATCACAAAAGTAATTCTATTTGGGACAGGGAGGCTGCAGAATTAACCCATCAGGCTGAGAAACAAACTCTCTAAGAACGCTGTCAGTACAGTTTCATATCAGGCAGAGTTTATCCAGAAGTGGGGAGTAAATCCTTCTCCAGCTAGCTTGAGATCTATGCTCCTGAGTCCTGATCCAGACAGCTAGTGCTGAGAGCTTCTTCCGGGAGAGTGGGAACACAGACAGGCATACCTCCATAGAGAACTGAGAAATCTCAGGGGGAACCCACTCTCCCCATAGAAGCCTTCAGTGAAGAATCATGTGGAACTGGTACACAATTCACCTTTGGTAGGCACATGGCCGGCAGAGACAGTGATATGGAACCAGTCACTGGATGCGCCAAAGTGATCCAAGATGATTTAGAAGTCTCTCCTGAGTGAGAGACTATTGTGAACATAATTTGCAAAAGGTGGGGAGGGGAAGATTCATAAATCCTACTCCCCTGACCTGTTTGACAAGAACAGAGGAGATTGTTTCTTACAGAGCATTAAATTGCATGAAGGACTGAAATCAGATAGAGACAGAGACCATGGTACAGGGCCACAAGTATGTATTTACTAACAAGCCCAGCTCCACACATTGCTACCCTGAAAAGGGATAGGAAAAAAAGTTGTGACAATCACAAAAAGCTTGTTGCTGTTGTCATAGTCAGTGTACAGCTCTTGCCCATGATGGACAATCTGCTGGACAACCTAAACTGAGCCAGTACCTTGGCATCCTAGAATGGATTAAGGATAAGGATGCCAAAAAGAAATCTGTTTTCTATGTCGATTTGGGAATATACAGAATCAAAGTGCTACTGTTTGGATTTAAATTTGTTGGGATAATTTTCCAGATATTCATCAGCCAAGTGTTAGATAGGCTGTATAATTTTACCTGTGCCTGTACTGTCAGCAGCACCATCTACAACAGCAGCTGGGAAGAACAACGGAGTCATCTGGTAGATGTGCCAGAAAGAAGGGGAGGCAGGTTTATTACTCAACATGCTTAAATGTGTATTCAACAGAACTTTAATTCTTAAGGAGTCTCAGTGTTATTTGGGGGTAGCTAAGATACCATCAGCAGGTTGTGTGGGGGAAAATGCACCCCAATCCATTAAAAGAATAAATCAGTCTACACTGCCCTGTACCCAGCATTGAGAAACAAGTTCAGTCTTTTACATGGCTTACTAATTGTTTTATAAAAGGTTTCAGTGAATTATTATCATTCCTATCACTGACCTATGTAAGAAATATAAACCTACAAAATAATTGGACAGATGTCTGATCAAAAAGGCCTGTCCTGACTGGTCCTGATTTTGATAAAACCTTCAAGCCATGCACTGATGCATCAGACACAAGCTTGGAGACACTGTTAACACAGGCGGGGGGAGTGGCACAACACTTCCCACTGATTTCATGAATGAAGCATTAACTTCTTGTGAGCACACAGTGAAAGAAAAGGAGTGCTTTGATATCATGCGGATAAAACTATCTTGCTGATCACAGGTTTGGGGTCCTAACATTATCCTCTAATGTGGCTTCACAAGGGGGCAGATACTGTTGAGACTTGGAACTGGGGCACTATGCTCCAAAATTGATATGATAGTCATGCATAATCAAAAGAAAGGGGGAGTGTAACATGCTTTGTTTCAATACATAATCCCAGTTATGAGGACTTCAAGAGAACCCTGGGGCAACATCATCACTTTTTAGGAGCAGAGTGTCATGGATACATACAAATATGCAGGATTGGTACCCTGCAAGTTATACATAGATATTTCCACAACGTACAGGAACTACTGTGGTATTTGATCTCTACTTATGGCTGACGCTAGGGCTTTACTACAGTTGAAGCCAAGATCAAAGTGGAATATCAGTCCTAGTAAAGGATAGCAAGCCAGGCTGAGAAGAGGTTGCAGTAAGAGCATGCAGGTGATCACGCCTGGAGGTCCAACACAGAAACAGGAGCAAGCAGGGACAGGCAGAAGGGTCCAAGCCCAAGGTTCAGGGCAGAGTCAGGTTCAAGAGTTCCAAGCAAGCCAGAGCCACAACAAGAGAGTCTGTTGCCCAGACAGCTCTCTGCCATCTGGTGTGAGCTTATGCAGGCCAGTGTAGCCAGGGCCATCTCCTTGAGGGATGGCCCAGCCCAATTCCTTGATTACTTCCAGCTGAGGCCTGGGACTGCATTTGCCCTAGTTAGGCCTCTGCTCATCTGGATCAATTCCTCTTCAGACAATGACTATTTACACCTCAGAGAAACCCTGCCTTGTTAAGAGAAAAGTTAATTTCTAAAGTATATACCGATCACTGGAATGCTTATTGATCAGCCAGAAGAGAAGCAATGTGTACTTGAGAAGAGGTTTCAGCCTCAAACAATAGCTGGTTATATAATCAAAGGAAATAATTCAGTTTATACCAACAAGGGCTGAAGGGCATTTCAAAAGAAAGAATCATGTTGAGAGAGAAGCTATACTTCACAAATAAGTGATATCTGGAAAAATCTAATTACAAGTGTATCTGTCTGGAAGGAGAAATTATATGCAAGGATATAAATATTTCTGCCTTCTTTAAATTCAATATTGAATTCAGAAGGAAACCTGACATTACAGACAGAGGCCTATCTGGAGGAAGAAAAACTTCCACATAATACACAGGGTCTCCAAGAATGGAATAGAAAAAGAGGGAGTATATAATGTTAAGGTCTTTAAGTGCTTTGTGAGACAAACAGTTGTCTAAAAAAGTATGCCTAAGAAACAACTTCCTGGTCCCATCTCTGAGCTAGGAAGACTGGGACAATTTTTAACAGTGGGAATGACTGCTGGCTAGGGAAAACCAACTAAAGAAATCACTGATATGGATTCTAATTTAGAAAAACAGTGGGTTTTTTTTCCTGCTTATTATTTCTTTTGCATTTTGTCTTCCAACCTATAGCTATGGCTGTCTGTATGATCAATCTTCCTTCTGTAATACATCCTCTTTCTGTTCTGTATACCTTACTGACTGCAGGAACAGTGGTTCCAGAGCAATTGACAATGATAGGTATTTCTCTTCTACGTGGGTGAGAAGCTATCATATTTTGGAAACTAAAGGATGAATAAGCTAACAAGCTGCTTCTACTGGAGGTGCAAAGCCTGGTCAGGGGCTGGGGAGGCTGATATTTGCTGGGATGAGGAGTCACCTCATGAGCAAAATCTAGTCTATTCCCTGCAGCCATGCAGCAAAATAGTTGGGAGAGACTTGGAGCTCTGGAAAGGTACCTGGCACCATAGCACTATCTATCACAAAGCAATGGAAGGGAGAAGGGATTGACATCATATATCTGGACTTAAAAAAAAGCCTTTGATCTGGTGTCCCATGACCTCCTCATGGAAACATTGGCCAACTGTGGCCTTGGCTACACCACAGTCCGATGGCTGGGAAACAGGCTCAGAGGTTGAACCCAGAGAGTAGTAATCAATGGTAGCGAATCATTATGGTGCTCCATGACCAGTGGTGTCCCACAGGGCTCTGTCCTTGGACCAGTTCTCTTCAACATCTTTATCAATGATGTGGACACTGGTGTCAGAAGCGCGCTGGCCAAGTTCGCCAATGACACTAAACTTTGGAGCATAGCATCCACACCTGAGGACCGGCTAGTGATTCGGGCTGACTTGAATAAACTTAGTAAGTGGGCGGATACAAACCTGATGACGTTCAATACCGAAAAATGCAAGGTACTCCACCTCAGGAAAAGAAACCTGCAGCACGCTTATAGGCTCGCCAGTTCTACGCTTGCTAGCAACACGGCTGAAAGCCTCGGGGGTCATGATTGTCCACAAGATGAACATGAGCTACCAATGTGATGTCGCAGCTGGTAAAGCAAACAAAACTCTGGCTTGCATCTATAGATGCTTCTCAAGTAAATCTCAGGATGTCATCCTCCCGCTCTACTTGGCCTTGTTGAGGCCGCAGCTGGAGTACTGCATCCATGTCTGGGCTCCACAATTCAAGAAGGATGCGGAGAAGCTTGAGAGAGTCTAGAGGAGAGCCACACACATGATCAGAGGGCAAGAGAATAGGCCTTATGATGAGGGGATAAGAGCCATGGGACTCTTCAGCCTGGAAAAGCGCAGGCTCAGGGGTCACTTGGTGGCTGCCTATAAGTACGTAAGGGGTGTGCATCAGGATCTGGGGGAACACCTGTTCACCAGAGTGCCACAAGGGATAAAAAGGACCAACAGTCATAAACTCCACCTAGACGGTTTTAGGCTGGACATAAGAAAAAACTTCTTTACTGTCGGAGCCCCCAAGGCCTGGAATAGACTCCATCCAGAAGTGGTGCAGGCACCTACTCTGGACTCATTCAAGAAATGACTGGATGCATATCTTGCTTGGATCCTTTGAACCTAGCTGACTTGCTGCCCCTGGGGCAGGGGACTGGACTTGATCTTCAAGTTCTCTTCCAGCCCTAATATCTATGAAATCTATGAAATGCACAACTAAAGTAAGACAGGCTAGGAAAAGCTCACACAATGCAAAGAATTGGGATGTGATATGTATGAGGAGGAAGGTTACTAACAAAACAAAAACAAGACTATTAAATGCACTGGTATGTTCAACAGTAACATACAGTTGTGAGAACAAGATGCTTACAAATAAGTATGAGAGAAAATTGCAAGTATTTGAGGTGATGCACTACAGGAGACTGCAGGACAGGGGCTAGCAAAATACAGTCTGTGAGCAGGACCCAGCCTGCCAGGCACTTTCATCCAGCTCCCAGCACCCTCCAATGAATTGTGCCCCGCCCAGCCCTTCTGCCCACAAGCATGGGAGAGAGGTGCTCACGTATACCCCACCCCTCAACATGCCCTATTACACATTGGTCCTACCTTTGTGGGTGAAAAGGCCCAGCCCGGCCAGCATGCAGCTATTGGACCACTGCTGCAGCTGCCAGGGACCTACTCCCCCAGAGTCCTGCTGGCTCTGGGCAGCAGGTAGGGTAGCAGCAGGAGTAGGGGTGTAGCTGCAACTGGGTGTGAGTGTGTTGTGTGGGTCTAGGGGCAGCAGGGAGCCCATGCTCAGGGGAGGGTGGTGGAAGTGTGGAGCTCGGGTGGGCACCATGTGGATATGAGACGGGGGAGGCGGGGGGCTACCCACATACTCTCCCCATGGAACACAGTCCTGGAGAGCAGTGATGGCAGCAGCAGCAGCAGGCAGGGGTGCTTGTGTCCAGCAGCACACAGCTCCAGGCGCGACACACACTGTGGTAAGGACTGGGGGGCAGTCTCTTGCTGGCACTCCCCACTACACATGTGCAGCCCCCACACTCGCAGGGCATGAGCGGAAAGCCCTGTGCCGGAGCCAGCTGCCTCCGCCTCGCTGCAAGCATGGGGGCTGCACCTCTGTGGCAAGGAACACTGGCGATAGACGGCCCAGTGGGGACTGCACCCTTTGCTGCAACATGCAGTGCTGGCCAGAGCCGCATGCTGCTGGGTAGCAGCGCCGCTGCCTGGTACTGCACCATGGGGGGAGTGTGGGGTGGGTCCCCACTCCCCTCCCCACCCTCCCTCGTCCCCCAAACATGTCACACACTCACACCCTGCAACCACAGCCCCCCACATATACACCTCCCCTTCCTACCCTGTGCCCCCCACATAGCCACATCACCTCACAACCCCCCCACACCCTCACAGACCAGCATACTCACATACCCCAACCACACTGCCTACACAATATATAAGACTAAGAATTTATTTTTGAGTTATTATGCTATATACACTATGCAAACACAAATCATGATGAAAGTATTTTTTTGGTAATAAAATTTAAAAATGTTATAATAGGCATTTGATTTTGTTTTTTTCTGGTTCTAAGATAGCAACCCCTCCCCTCCCAAAAAAAGGAGTGTTTTCAGGTGGCAAGGGAAGGGCCTTCCAGTGGCAAAGATCAGGGGTTAAGGAAGGGACTTCCGGTCCCAAGATGGCAATCAGGGGACGAGGCAACTGTCAAGTGGCGGGCTACCCATGCAGACCTTGAAAGCTCACAAAACCTCATTAAGTGGCTCTCCATCCAAGATAACTGCCCGCCCCTGCTGTACAAGGATGGCACCTGAGGGCCACCTCGATTCTGCCTGGCTCCCATTCCTGCCTCCCAGGGTCACCCTGCTTCCTCATCTATCATGCTATGATGTTGAAAGATAATGAAGGGAGGCTGCCCTCAGAGGCTGGTAAGCTCAAGGTGCTCTCTCTCTCCTGTTTTTATTTCCTCAGACCCTAATTGCCTTAGGGGCTAAATTCATGGCCTCCTTCCACCATGACCATGCCTTGCTAACGTTACTCTGTCCACAGTTCAGTCCTTGTATACAGGTCTCAGCCCCCTTGGTTTTAGTCCCCCCTTTCTCTGGCTGCAGGACTCCAGTCCTGGCCCATTGGTTTGGGCCCAGTTCTCTTGGCATCAGCCATGTCTCTGGTCTCCAGGCCACTTGGCCCTGTCTTGCTCCTAGTCTCAGCTCCACAGTGTCCTCAACCCAGGACAGGGCTGCTCCCAGGTCAGCTCTGTCCCCCTGGCATCCCTGACCCAGGGCAGAGCTCTACGCTGGGTACCCCCTACAGTACCCCTGTGGCCTCCTCTACACCCCTTACAGCCACAGCCAGTCCACCAGTTTAAAGTTTAAATCACAACAAAAATACAAGTCACTGCTTCATAAAGAAAAGTCTACCCAGCTCTGGGTTGTTGTCTCACTACAGGCCATCAGCTGCCTTTCTCTCTCCCCTGGGACCTTCCAGGGAGCAGCTCAGGTGCCTGCCATTCTGTCCCCTGTTGGCATCTCATTCAGGAGCTCCTCTCCTTTCAGCATGCAGGGCCAAACTACCCACTCAGGTTCAGGCCCTGGGTTAATATGCCTGGAAACTATGCCCCTTTTGTCACGTACCTTCCCCAGCTCTGCACAGGGGTTTTCCCTGTTAAAGGCCAGCCTGCCTTCCTGCTGTTATGGCTCCACACCGCTGGCTTAACTTGCTGCCCTGCCTTAAGGTAAGAGGATTCCCCTGGTTCCGTGTTACAGTCCCCTCTCCTCCCCCACCATTGTGCCTGAATAACAGGGCTTGGATACCCTGTCACAGAGACTGAGCATTTATTAGACCCCAAAAAATCCAAGAAATGGATGATCAGTAAGATTGGAACCAAGCCTGAACTGATACAAATGGTGAAGAAGAAACTGATGGACTATGGACATGTTCTAAGAATAGTAGGAGACAGCATAAAGAAGAACATGATAGAAGGTTGTGTGCCAGGGAAAAGAAAGAGGGGGTCAATCCAGAAAGAGATGGTAAAGACATAGAAGACTGATTTGGATACAGTGGCAAAGCTGACAGAGCCAAGTTGAGAGCATTTGTACATCATGTTTCTAACCCTCTTGAGGATGGCTACTTGACTGATTGAAATTGTGATAAGAGTCTTCAGGTAGCTTTTTACAAGCATCCTGGTAAAGACTACTACAACACAACACACAATGGGCCTAAAATGTGACAGCTTGCCATTACTAGGGACCATCAATGTAAGTAGCCAACTTTCTTTAAAGATCAACTGCCTAATTATTGTTGCCACCACTGTTCAAAATATCTTTCAGAAAACAGGTTGTCTTGGTCTTAACATGAGTTATAAGAAACTCATGTAAAGCTATGAGTTAAGGGCACAAAGCAGGCTGGCATGTGGCATGCTACACTAAGCTATCAACTCTGGAAACCAGAGTTCAAATGTGACATGGGTTCTAATGTGCCCTATGCAATCATTCCAGGCAACAACAGTGTGAAACGCATCATTCTTGTCTTCTTTGATCCCGCATGAGGCCTTTTACAAGGCTGACAAATGCTCTTTTTCCCTGTGATAAAAGCTTCTCACTTTATGAGGGAACTCTATGTTACCTCTCCTGGGTCTGTACAGAATAGATTAGATTTAGGGGGAAAGAGAGCGAGCAAGCATAGCGCTAGGTCACTGAAGAGGTCCTCCCCAAATTCATGATAACAAAGTGGTTTTTAGATTGAGAAAACATGAAGGTTTTGATGACAGATGCAGGTGTCACACTGTGGAAAAGCAATCTATACACTTTCATTTAGGCAAGGAACAAAGAAAGGGAGAATGAAAGAGGCCCAGAGTTTAGTGCATGTGTTTCCCCCTCTCCCGCCTCATTTTACCATTGGGTTTGTTTTGTTTTTAAAATCCTTAAAGCTGTACATTTACCAGCTGGGTCCTACACAACAGAGCCTTCTATTATTTTAAAAAGAAAGATTAAATATGATTCATCTAATGTGATTTCTTATTTAACAACAACAGTAAACTTTAAAATGCTTTCTTAGCTCAGAGGAAAAGCACAGTAATCAACTAGCTCATATATGACCCCCAGCACAGCACTCTTTAACAATGCAGGCTCTGTGCCCATAAAAAGCAATTTCAAATCATTATGTCAGTCTATAGCCTAGAGTTTGGGTTCAGTCAGAAGGCTCATTCATTGAACAGTTCATTACTATGACATTAAATCGAAAAGCAAGCAAGGTTTCTTGGGTGAAAAAGCAAGCAAAACATTTTGCCAATAGGAGGATCTAGGATTATCTCACAGTACTGCTTCTGGCAGCACCCGGGCAAAACCAAAAGGCCATTTGCTTCAAGTTTTAGCTAGCAAACCATAAGCAAAATCTTGGAATACTCTCAATGAACAGAAATCACAGTATTTTTTCAACCAAGCCTCAGACTACACAACACTGGCCTGATTTCACGTTTGGTAATCAAACTCCTAGCTAATACAGTATACGTGAAAAAATATTTCAACTTCGCAAAAATTACTAAATTTGTTCTGATTTATGGATTCTATTGGAAACATTCAGAAATCAATATTTTATGTTATTTTCACTGTATAGCAGCTTTTAGCAAATCTTCATTCAAGTTATGTTTTAGGTAAGAATGAATATAAAAAGAGGGGCTGAACCCATGAGTCTTGAAATCAAAGGAATAGATTACGTGAACCCCAGAGAAGCAAAATCTGTTTCATATAGTCCTGATGGTCATATCTTCAATCTGTAGGGGTATACCAATAGAAATTTTTGGGACCAATACCAACAGTCGATTTTTAAGGAGGCATATACTGATCTGATATGCAGCTCGGCAGCTTGAAGAGCTGTGTCCAGCTGGTAAGTCTGTTGTGGTGGAAAGGGAGTGGGGACGGAAGGGGCGTGGGGGTGTAGATCAAGGACCTTATGGTGAGGGATGGGGAGGGACTGGAGCTGGGGTAGGGCCGGCCCAGCCCAGGCAGGGAGGGTGGGGCACTTGTCTGGGGGGCGCAAGGAGGCAGGGGGGAGCATGGGCGTGGGGGGGAGCAGGAGCCACAGGAGCAGAATGTTGCCAGCCTGCAAAGGGAAGCGCTTTTGCACGTTTGTCTAGCACAAGCTCCCAACCTTTAATAAGCGTGGTGTGGGGTTAATTATGCAGTATCCGCACAGTCCGCAACATTGCAATTTTCTCAGGGCCCTACAGATTAATGACGGTTACACTGTGCTTACTGAAGGAAGCAAAAGATGGGATGTCTAGCTGCCTATATTCAGGTGCAAGTTACTGGCGCTGTACAATTTGTCCTTCCAAAAGAAACCTCTCTGACTCAGAGGAAGAAACTGAAATTTGAGACAAAAACAAGCCAAAAAATCTGAAATGCAACAAACAAACACTGAAACGTGTTATGAAGTCAAACCTGTAGTTAAAGCTGGTAGTTTTTTAAATGACTGCTACGTAAATAGTGGCCATCTCTTGGAAAAGCAATATATAGTGACATTTGAGTATAAGAGATTGAAAAAAACAATGTCTATATTACTTTTATGATGGTTAAAATATCCAAGGAGAACTATGATCTCCTTTTGGCATGGCCAGCTTATGACTAATATCAATATTAACAAGAACAGTAGTCACATGTAAAAGGGGCGAGTGTCAGGAGAAACTTACTGTACATTGGCTACACATGTAGAACTTGCAAAGATAATGTAGGATAAACTTCTGGAAAAAAAATCACTATGAATTCCAAGCTCACCCAGGGCTATAGGTTGTAGCCACATTGGTCTAAGGACGTAGGCAGACAAGGTTCTTTGGGCTGATATCTTTTATTAGACCAATGTCCCAGGGCCAGCACCGGTGGGGCCCAGAGCGGGGCACAGGCCAGCAGGGGTCTGTGGAGCTGGGCTGGGCTGCACCAGCAGGGAGGGGGGAGCTGACCCAGCCCCACAGAGCCCCTGCCAGCTGGGATCCCGCGCTCCTGCCACCCTGCTCTGGGCCCCACCAGCACTGGCCCTGGGACACCGGTGCAGGCCCTGTGCTCCTACTGGCTCCCCGTCCGCTCACACCCAGTGCCCGCCCAGCCCCACGGTACAGGCGGGGAAGCAGCACACAGCCCCGACCCCCTACTCACCAGCTGGGAAGAAGCTGGCGCTGAGCGTGGGGAAAAGCGGCCCCTCGCCTGCTCCATGGCCGGCACTCGGCACTGCAGGCACTCACAACCCATGCGGGGCCGTCTGGAGCAAGCACAGGCAGCCTCATGCGGGCTGCAGGTGGCTGCAGCACAGGGGCCGGCCATGAGGCAGGTGAGGGGCTGCTTTTCTCCACACAGGGAAGGAGTCCATGGAAAAGCTGAGTGCGGGGGGGGAAAGCAGCCCCTCCCCCGCCCCATGCCTGGTGCCCCACGCTGCAGGCGCTCGCAGTCCACATGGGGCTGTCTGGAGCGGGCACAGGCAGCCCCATGCGGGCTGCAAGCAGCTGCAGTGTGGGGCACCAAGCGTGTGCGGGGAGGGGGCCGTTTCCCCCCCTCCCCCCACGCGCCTTCCTTGCCCGGGGTCCCCCCCCAACTTACCTGAGCTTCCTGCGCCAGGGCAGCCACGTGCTCCCACCTCAGAAACCGCGGCTGGGGCTTTTGGCTTGCTGGGGGGGGCTGGGTGGGCCCTGCTGTTGTTGGAGCCTGCTGGGCTTCCCCTGGGTCCTACTGGCCTTGGTTCCTGTCATTTTTGACAGGAACCAAGGGCAGAGAAATATTAATTTTCTATATTTTTTTTAGGGGTGCCGCAGGCCGGACAGAATGGCCTTGTGGGACCTCAGAAACCGCGGCTGGGGCTTTTGGCTTGCTGGGGGGGGCTGGGTGGGCCCTGCTGTTGTTGGAGCCTGCTGGGCTTCCCCTGGGTCCTACTGGCCTTGGTTCCTGTCATTTTTGACAGGAACCAAGGGCAGAGAAATATTAATTTTCTATATTTTTTTTAGGGGTGCCGCAGGCCGGACAGAATGGCCTTGTGGGAGGGATGTGGCCTGCGGGCCATATTTTGCCCACCCCTGTACTAGACCAACTCAAATAGTTGGAAAAATTCTTTGCAAGCTCCCTGTGACAGGGACAAGCTTGCTGGCTCAATTTTGTTATTGGGCTACCCACTGTCCATGGGCACTCTGCCTGCCTGTCTCGCCTGCCACGCCTTGGTGTAATTAAATTATAATCTTCACTAGGCGGGAGGCTGCCCATTTTAAGACCCCCATGTCTACAGGTGACATCCGCAACTCCAAACCGTCCCCTACACTGCGGCCCATGCCTTGCAGATGGCATCATCAGTTCTCACTGGCTCCAGATCAAGGCTGGGCCAAGCTCAGCCGTAATTAGGCCTCTTCCACACTGCCCAATTATGGGCCACATGCAGCAACCCCCCCCCCCCCCTCACAGGGGCCTCATTTACTCCCCCTGCTCTCACCAGAGTTCCACCTGTGCCCAGCTCACCAGTTCTCAATAAAAACCCACTGAATGGTGGAGGCTAGGGTTTAGGCATCCTTCCCCACCTTTCACTGAGAAGGCAACTGGTCTGGCATTTCTTGGGGACTCCCACACCACCAGGAGCCCCACCTGGCCATCCTTCCCCAGCAGGGTGCAGTTTCAAGTTATGCCCAGGACCAGTGAGGTTTCCTCCTCCCCCATAGCCTCCCCTTTACCTCTGAGATGTTCCCGGAGCTGCAGCTCAGCAGGGAGATGTTTCTTCCCTGCTATCTGGTCACAAACTTCTCTCCTCAGCCCCAAGGGCTGGGCTCTCCCAGGTCTAGCCCTTAAAGCAACAGGCACAAAAGGTGCTCTCACACTCACCCAAAAAACTCTGCTTAAAGACAAAATTAAGATAATTTTCCAAAGATATCTGCCAATTCAATGAATGAAGGATCATCTCAGCAAATAAGATACTGTTCCCATTCAGGGTCAATGTCTCCGGTTGATTACCTGGAATGAAAGCATCTCAGACACCCTTCTTCACATTCTAGCTAACTATTCAATTGTTCCTTGTGTTAACTAGCTTCCAGAAATATTACCTTCCTGAAGCAACCTACTATTCTGACAAGAAACTGATTCAGTTTGGTGCAGCTCTCCAATCCCTTAGCTACACTGCTAAAGGAAAAAAAAAACTTTTATCATAGCAATAATGTAAAACTAGAGTGAGAGCCTTTTACGTGCTTAGGAAAAAATGAACAAGTAGTATATTCCATCTGGGACATGCAGTACACTAGAGATAGGTGGCAGTTTCTAGCTCGTTCTGCTTGCAAAATTTCACACAAATACAAAACACATCTATAAGTAGAGGTGCACCGATACATTGGTCTGATATTGGATCGGTACCACTATAAAGAAAACTGTCTGTATCAGATTACCAGCTTGATGGGGCCGATAATTTGGCTGATAAATGTCCATGCTACATGCAGCAGGAGTGAGCACTCAGGCAGCGAGGAGCACAGCCAGCAGGATGGAGAGCTGCCTCCAGCTAATAAATCCGGTGTGGTGGAAGGGGAGCAGGGAAGGGAATCAACGCCCCCCGCAGCGAGGGAGGGGGCAGGCACAGACGCTGCCCAGGCAAGGTGTGGGGGGGGGGGGGGGGGGGGCGTGGCTTCTGGGGGGAAGCAGCTCCCACCACTGCTTGCATCCCGGGAAGGCACGCAGGGGCGTGTTCCCCACAAATCTGCATGGGGAAGGCTGCAGCCGGAGCTGCACAGGGCTCTTCTCAATGGGGGCTGGGCTTGGAGTGGGTGCCAGCAGCACTGGGAGAATGCTGCATCCACCCCAAATTTTGCCGCTGCTCCACTCTGAGCACCACCACTGACAGCTGCCCGGTGAAGCCTTGGCTCAAACCCCACCTCCACCCATGTGCTGGGAAGAGCAAGAGCTATGCTGGGAGCAAGGCAGAGGCCAAATTCGGGGTGGATGCAGCATCCTCCCAGCACCGCCAGCACCTGCTCCGAGCCCAGCCCCTGCCGAGAAAAGCCCTGCACAGACCCAGCTGCAGCCTGCCCCACCCTGTGCAGATCTAGGGGGCACAGGCCCCTCCACCGTGCCCTCCTGGGGTGCATGCAGCGGTGGGAGCTGCCTCCCTGCTGAATGAGCCATGGCCCTGACCCACCCCACCCCCTCCCTCACCACAGGGGGCATTGATCTGATGCTCCCCACAGACCCCTTCCCTCCCCCCTCCCATTCCACAACACTGGACATACCAGCTAGAGACAGCTGCCTCGGAAATCAGATCGGTATCAGCTGATATCCCTCCCTAAATATCGGCTATTGGTATCAGCCCCAAAAATCTCTATTGGTGCACCCCTATCTATGAGTACCATGTTCATTTCACTGCACTGAATCCTTTTGGCAGAGAAAAAAACCAAATTCTACCATGAAGTTATGTGCCAGTCTCCTAATGAAATCAAGAGAAGCCAATAGCAGGATTTAACCCAAACTGTGGACTGAAACAGTAGGTCCTAACAATGCAAAAAGAGGCAGAGAAAGATCTGCATGCAAAGAAAAAGAAATAAAGATGCATATTTCTGAAGGAAGATAAATGTCTTACTACTTTTTCCTTTACCTGAGAGTAAAAGCAGGAAAGAATGCAAATGATACAGAGCTACAATGGAAATAACTGTCACGATCAAAATAATGGGAACGCATCATCCCTAAATTAATTCCTAACAGACAGTTACCTCATCTGTGAAAAGTGTGCACCAGACCATACTTAGTGAATTCAGATACAATGAATTTCTGTTGTGTTTAAGTTAAACTGGTATTCTGAATGAATTACAGTGGTTCTACTGGGTATTGTGAATTGCAGTGCATTATAGCAAGCCTCTGTTTAAAGAGAAACCAGTCTGAAAAAAAATGATTTCACTACAAGAGTTCCCTATTTGTGTATATGACAAAGATGTAATGTACAATATAGGGAGACTTTTTCTCTTATAATTTTTCACCTTCTTTATACAAAGGTAAAAAATGTTACAAAATAAAAACCATATAAAAGCAGTTAATTACCCCACATGGGGCTAGGCATGAAAACAAAAACTAAACAAGAACAATTAAATAAAAGTGACCTTGAAGAAAACCTTTGCACCTCCTCCATTCCCACACACTTGTGATCATACTTCAATGACCAGCCAGCACATTTCTACAGTACGTAGTATCCCCTCATTGGCCAACTGGTCCATATTTTGCTTCAGGGTAAAATGCCCAAACTCAAAAATCAGACATGTTTGAATGCGAAGCCAAGAGGCAAAGGGTGTGTCATCAGAGCTGGACCTTTGTGAACCAGTTCTGGCAACTTGTCAGTGGCACCATGTTAGCCTGGCCCAGGTGGAAGTTGACCAGGCACATATGAGAGAAAAAGAGCAAGCGAGAGCGTGAGCGTAAGAGCGCAAGAGCAAAGCTGAGATATTGTAGGGAGCTACTACATTAACAGTATCTTAGGACTTCTATGTTTAGTCTCACAAAGGTAAGCTAAGGGCTGTCCTGCTCAACTTTCTTTGGTGCTAAGGAAAAAGGAATCAGGAGCTTTCAAGTCAGGCTCCCTCAATCTTCCCCCACGCAAAAGATGCACCTGACACTGAACATGCTCACCAGCCAAGAACATAAGTAGGTCTATCCTAGTGTAAGTGTAGGGTGAATACTGCTACCCTTTGCTCCAGGCAGCCTCAAGCCAAAAAGCCCTGCAATGTAGGACTGGGCTGAAGCTATACATAGACTCAAGACTGCTCTGCCTCACTACTTCTCATAGCTTCCTCAAATACTGGTAGGATCTTCCTACAACAGTGATTCTCAACCAGGGTGTGCAAAGATCATTTTAAGGCTGCCATGCAATATTAGCATTGTTAGGTATGCAAAGATCTAGCCACAATTCACAAGGTAAACCCAGAGATTTCAAACAAAAATCCAGTGTCAACAACGATTTTGACTTGTTGTGGTCTTTTCGAGCTCTATGGAACAGAAAACTTGCTGTGTTATTTTACATAGTCAAAAAAAAGAGTGAAAATAAAGAGCTGGCATTTTCTCAGGGGTGCTCTGAGTGTAAAAAAGATTGAGAATCACCATCCTACAGAGTGCATTACTCTAAAACATAGAAGTGACTTGGGACCATTACCCCCTTCGAACCCTAAGTCATTAGGGTGTTCTAAAAAATCCCATCCATATTCTTTTGAGCTCTTTTTATACAATTATTTATTTTTAAATGTACTGAAATTTGAATATTATACAACAGACCTAACCCAAAACAAATCCTTGGTTATTTCACTGTATATCAGGTTATACATGTTTACAGCACAGTTTTATTTTTCCTGGAGCAAACTTGCACCCATAGGAAACAACATAATCACAAAACAAACAAATACCTAAACAATAAAGGGTTAACACACACCCTGTGGTCCTGGGGCTCTGTGCCTTCAGCCTTCTCTCTCCCTCTCCTTCCCTCCCCCTCTTTCCTCCCTTCCCTTGAGCCATGCACCCTGCTACACACTGGGTTTGTTGTTTTCTTTACCAGCAGTGTTGCATGTGCTGCTTTTAATTGATAATCTCTTATTTTTCTATTACATTTTTCTCTCACACAAATTGTTTTATGTCTGTTTCCCAGAGGACTACTGGCAGTACACAAGGTCTTCCTTCAACTCTCTTAAGTCAAAAGCAAGTACAGTTTAGATAAAAAGGAAAATGGGGTCAAGGGAAGAATGTTTTTCTGAAATAAGTCTGGAAAATGTGGACTTTGACAAAAAATGGCAATAGTAAATATGGAAGGATCACATCTTATTCAGAATTTTTACTTTCAATCGATGTTTTTTGTCCATTTCATAAAGGAAGGAATTAGAACCATATTATAAATCCAATAATTCTGTAAGGGAAGTAAATATAAACAAGAGGATTTGAAGATAATAAGTAGTTTGGTCTGGCTTTGACTATGCTGAAGTGGCTTATTATACTGCAGGAAATTAGTTTGAACAAGAATTGCAGATCATTAATCCCAAATCCCAAAATTTATATTTAATCTCCAATCCACCAAGCTGTCTAGACAGCTTCTTGAAAAGAGAGAGAGAGAGAGGGAAAGTATGCTGAATAAACTCTCCATAGCCATAAAACCATCTGTACTTGTACAAAGATTTTAAAAAATAATAATAATAATGTTGAAGTGGCCAGGAAACAAGATATATCTTAATGTCAGAATGTCTGTCAGTCTAAATCAAAACAACACCTTTCAGGTTTTGTAAAAGATGTTGGGCTCACTTAGCCAGAGAACCCAGGTGCTAGTGTGCCAGGTGGTGTTTAATACATCTCCCCAAAATCTGGATTGAGCAAATCATATACACGTGACCTTAACTTTCAGCAAGCACTTAAGCATTTGTTCAAATCTCACTGAAATCAAAGTGACTTCAGGCTTTGTTTAAAAAGATGGACTTGTGCCTGGACTTAAGTGCTTTACTGAATCAGGACCTGAAGACACACATTAAGAGCTGGGAGTGCCAAGAGAAAATGCTCATAATTGTTTCTGGTTCCCCATTAAAGGGCAGCAGAAGATGGCATTTGAAAGAAAACAACCAAACAAACAACGCCCCAGATTCTCAACCTCCAAAAGGTTGTGGGGTTGGTTACTGCCATTAAAGCAGTAGAGTAACTAGGGTGGGACACCAGGGGTAACCACCCTGGCTGTTGATGAGGGTGAAGGGCCAAAAATACCCCACTTTTGCTGGAGTCATGTGATCACAGCAGCAGCAGCAACCAGAAGTTGCCACTCTGCTGCCCCTGAGTGCAACAGATAAGCTGGGTGCCCTGCCACACTGTTACGGTGCTGCATTAGAAGAAGACTTTCCTTAAGTCTCATGCACAGCTGAGAGAATGAAAACAAAAGGAAAAAGAAAAACTGGTTCCCCTAAATGAATGGTCAGATGAAAGTCTCATGGACTCATTCTGACAAACAACTGTACTTAATCACATACAACATGCATCTTTCCCTCAAAAATAGCCTTCCAAAATTGGTACACACGTCTTATGCAGAGAAGCTAATTTTTCTGCCCAGAACAGAAGCATAGAGCCACTGTAAGATGGCTATTGCTTCTTTTCCTTCTCTTGCCTCTAGTAGCTGCACGGAAGTGCATGCCTTGCCTGAGGGCATGTGGTATACGAGAAAATATGGTATTTGTAGCTCTGAGCCAGGGAAAAGAAATGCCACCAAGACAAGACCACACTAAAAGAAATAAAGGGACATAAAGAGAAAAACCCCAAATCAAGTCCTGAGGTATTATACATTACAGCATCTGAATCTCAAGGGAACTAGTTACTCTAAGAACATCTAAATGACTAACTATGTGGAACCACTTGCAAGTTAAACATGTACAGACTGAGGTAATGCAAAGTACTAATTACCAACATTAAAGAAGATTTGTAGAACAAAACCAGCCAAATACATTCTCAGAAAGTTCTTTAGACTATGAGGTTCCACCAAAACAATCACAGAATTCTGACAGGACCAGTTTGACAATATGGTACATGCATAGGAGCAACGGATACTTCTTTGCAGAGCTAATTCTTCCCCTTAGCTCTGAAAAATATGCAAATAACTACAGTAGGAGCTAGCCTTCTTAATCAATTAATAGAATGTTAAACTATGAAGTAAGAGGACACAGTACACAATTGTAGTTAATCCTAGGACATTCTGCTGCAAACACCAGTGAGTAGGTAAAAGTCTAGTCTGCAGGAGATGAATTGTGATTAATTTCTCACTTTTGTGAGAAGCTAGACTGGCTCGAAATGCCACCTCTATTGTTCATCAGTCTACACATTCCTCTCATCAGACTCAAACTATTGAAACATTTTGTTGAGTCTATCAGGCCTATGTCAAAAAGTGGGTATCAAGTTTTGGTTTTGTCAACATAGATTGACAGCCTATATTCAAGTTGAGGACTAATTTTATTACCAAAATATGTAGCTAGGCAATTCAAAATATGCATAAGAAAAACACACACACAGCATGTCTTTGATTGATGTACAAAATGTGCATTGTCTCCAACAGTTTCCCCACAGGTTATGCATATATAAATATTTACACCATTTAAAAACACCAGTTAACCATTAGACCTTCACACAATACACTAGCTCACCTAAGAGGGAGATAAATGTTTTTATTGAAGTAGCAAAGAATTGTCACCAAAATATATTAGGTAAATAAGAAATGGAAAACAGAAATACTTGGATGGAAAGCACAAGTTTCCCAGTGAGCAGCAGCGGACTAGCACAAACCAGCATCAGATCAGAAAAGGAGAAAATAGAAAAACATCAAGCCCTGAGTGAAGTGCAAGTTGATATCATTCCACCATTGCACTGTCTGAGCACACATAATTAATACTGCAGGGCCCACAGGCATGTGGCAATGGACAGGACACTGGCTTTTTCTTGCTTAATGCTTCTGCATTGCCATGCATTTACATACCTAGGAAAAAGCATGTGTGGCAAGCATCTTTTCTTAATACACCTTAGACTACTCGCATAATTTAACACTTGGGTGTCCCTATAGAATCTGAAGTCAAATATTTCCAGATGCAATTTGAGATCCTTAATGTTCCACATGTGAAGAGAGAACAACAATGGATTTTCAGAAACAGACAAGTTACATGATTTTACATGAAACTAAGAGACAGGGGATGTTATAAAAATAAGCTGTGAGAAAGGTGAGAGATTTTTTAGAACAAGTGACCTGGAATGGACAGAATCCATCTGGGCTAGGGACAGACATTCAAAAAGCCTGAGCCTGAATTGATTCAATCTTTGCAGGTTAGTCTAACCTAGCTAGACTAAAACAGTTTTGTGACCAGCCAGACATCCCAGAAATACAAGCACATGCCTACATGGCTGAGGCTAGATGCCACGGGGCACTACAGCAGCCCTCCCTTCCCTTCCAGTGCTGAACTGGGGGGCGGGGAAAAGGGAAGTGTGGTCAGGTCCCGGCAGGTCCCAGCTATGTTTAGGGAGGGTTCCCTCCTCCTGAACAGCCTGACAGGGAATGTTTATCATCCCTAACTCTGTGCTTATCACCCCATTAGGAAAACAGAGGGTCATTATCAGCTAGCTGTTGATTCTGCCTTTGTCCCATGTGCCACAGCTCAGAGGTAGCCAGCATGTGGTCTGCTAGCTAATGCTGAGAGGTGTCTGTGAGGGACAGGGACTGCCAGCTTAGCAGAGAGTGGGGAGGGAAACAGGGAGCAGAAACCAGGCAGATGCCCGCAGAGACTCCGGGAGCTGCAGCCAGGAAGCAGGGGGGAGGGGCCAGCCATGTTGTGGAGCAGAGAGCTCTGCCCAGCCCAGAGAGCATGCTGGGATGCTGGGGGAGTCTGATTTAATTTAAACAATCAAGGGGTCTGGGACAGACATTGCAATAACCGGTTTGAGCCAAATCAATTAAATCTGATACTACATTCAACCAGGTTCATCTCAAACCAGTTTCAGTCATTCTCAAAATGGTTTATGTGCACTGAACATCTGTTTTGTTACAGGTTTAAACCAGTTTCTGATCACTTAAACCAGTTTATGTGTAATGTAGCCTTGGTGCTCCGTTTTCACCCAGAATAGTTTTTGCTTGCTTGTGCACTGCTTTTGTCTGAGCAAACTTGTCTGGGAGATCAGTCTACATATTTGTTGCTTTCTGCATGAAAAAGTGCTTCCTGACATCTGTTCTGAATTTGCAGGTTCTTGCATTCCAGTATTACCCCCTCCCCCTCTCTTCAAGGGTAGGCTGAAAATAGTAACTTGGCAGACATGCATATATCATTTAAGGTTTTCTAGGAGAACAACCATTAAACTGCCTCCTGCATTTGATTTTTTCTTCATTACATTCAGCAGACTTTTTTTGACCAAGCTCTACAACTTCTACTTTCTAGTGCTGGTGTCAGCATCATATGGTTGCTTCCATCTCATCATTTAATGGGTTACAATATCTCTTTTAGAATGAGGTAAGCAGTGCTGAATTCAATAAGCTAAAATTATTATACTTTATTCACAGCTCATTTTTTTCCAGAGCAGCCTCAGGGGCTATTTTTTTTTTCATTTGGTTCCCAAGCTCCTAGACTTATTTCAGTGCTTGCTTACATTTGCTTCTTTTTTAAAACTTTTTATTGTGATGCTAATAACTTTGTAGCTATTATAGTTACCACTCAGAGGTAGTTCAGATACAACAAAATGTAATGTTCCAAACAGGCTTTTTATTTGGAGCATGCAGAATTGTAACTCAGATAAGAGCGAGGCTGTTCTAACGAAAACTGTCCAAGCAGCACTGACTTTTTGGGAGCTATGATAATATACATCAGCTGAAGGCCTGCACAGAAACATCCCTGGGAGATTGATCAAGAAACCCTGTGAAGAGCTAAGATTAACCCATCCTTTTTCATTCCAAATATTAGCTCAAATCTTGGGCGCCCAAACAGGGCACTTTCTATGCCTTTGTGCCAGTCACACATTTTTCATTTTCCATGGAGTGACATTTTTTTAAACCCAGGCAGTCCTTAAGGTTATCCAAGGCAAAAAGGTTAAATCCCTAAAACGAAGACTCTCCACAAATATGAGGGAAACTAGCCAATTGCCCGTCAAAAGTGGTGGATTTCAAAGGCGTGTTTATATGGC
>NW_005842500.1:669060-669790 GCF_000455745.1 Alligator sinensis
GGAAACCCGTCTTCCCCCCCCCCCCCCCTCTCCCAGCCTCTGACACAGGGGCTCCCTCCCCCTGCCCGCCTCCACCTCCTCTCCCAAGCAGCAGGGCTTTCCCCTACCTATGTGCCTCCCCTCCCCTCTTCGCTCCCCTCCCTGCCAGCTGTTGGTGTTGTAATAAAAGTTGTGGGGTGTGTATGCACATTGGGCACCCCACTGGGCATGGGGGGGGATGTCAGGGCCAGGAAGCAGGGGGGCGTTGCCACTGTGACCCCTCCCATTCACCTTCCCCTCCCCCCCGCACCTGCGTAGGCCTGCACAGCCAATCACTGCCCTCTCAAAGGTGCAGGCACAGTTGACAAAGAGCGTTATGGTGCTCAGGAAGATCTTGGAGAGAATCATCAAGGAGCACATCTGTGAGGGGCCTGCAGGGAAGATCATGCTCGGGGCAATCAGCATGGCTTCACCAAAGGCAGGTCCTGCCTGACCAACCTGATTGCCTTTTATGACCAAGTAACTAAATCCTTGGATGATGGTGTCACTGTGGACGTAGTCTTTCTAGACTTTAAGAAGGCCTTGGACACTGTCTCTCACCCCATCCTCATCAATAAATTAAGTGACTGCAGCATTGATGCCTGCACAGTTGGATGGGTAAAATATTGGCTGATGGGTCACACCCAGAGAGTAGTGGTGGATGGGTTGTACTTAACCTGGTGAGATGTGAGCAGTGGGGTACCCCAGGGCT
>NW_005842500.1:670091-680145 GCF_000455745.1 Alligator sinensis
GTGATACTCCCCCTCTATGCGACTTTGGTCAGGCCGCAGTTGGAGTACTGTGTCCAGTACTGGGCACCGCACTTCAAAAGGGATGTGGCCAGCCTGGAGAGGGTTCAGAGGAGGGCCACCCGCTTGGTGAGAGGGCAGCAGGAGAGGCCCTATGAGGAGAGACTGAGGGACCTGAACCTGTTCAGCCTCAGCAAGAGGAGGCTGAGGGGGGACCTGGTGGCTGCCTACAAACTCATCAGGGGAGATCAACAGCAAATAGGTAGAGCCCTTTTCTCCCCAGCACCACCTGATGGAGAACAGGTTTAGGTTAGAGATCAGAAAGCAATATTTTACAGTTAGGGTGGCCAAAATCTGGAACCAACTTCCCAGGGAAGTGGTCCTCGCCCCTACCTTGGGCATATTCAAGAGGAGGTTGGACGATCACCTGTCTGGGGTCTTGTGAACCCAGCATTCATTCCCGCTTGTGGCAAGGGGTCAGGCTAGATGATCTGTTCAGGTCCCCCCTGACCCTAGCTACTATGAAACTATGGATAGACAGACACAGACAGACTCACAGATAGACAGACTAAGCCCTTATATATATATAATTCTTATTTCTTCATATGCAAAATACTCTGCACTGTGTTCAGATTCTACATTATGGAAATTGGTCTTAAAATAATGGGACTAGAAACTACTTTTCAAAGATGAAAATGCCAAAACTTACAACTTCCGTGACAACAGGAGCCCTAATACTGTTCTGAGCTATTTACATTCAGACCAAGTTCTGTCAAACCTGCATCCATTCTATTTCAAAGGATGATTTTTTTAAATCAATAAAGAAGTGCTTTTTTTATTTATTTACCAATATCCAAAGTACCATGAAATTATTTGCAAATGATCAAAACAATACTTTCTATTACTTTGCTGACTAATAATTTTTGCTGTATTTCACACAAAAAAAGAAAAAAAAAATCAAACAGTAGTTGGGGTCATTAAAATGCTCTGCTGTTTGAGCCACATGTAATAATGCCTTCATGCACGTTTACTAACCTCAGTGGGCTCTGGGTCAGGCCCTTAGCATACACAGGCATTGTTGTCCTCAATGCAGATACGATAGTAACAAAAATGCAACTGTTCCCTCATGCACTTCCTTGCTGCATAACTTTCAGCTGACTAACTGCTGACCTTATATCTCATGGTATGTTTCATTGCTGCAAAGATGGTTATTCTGTACCAGCACATGAACAGGATGGAGACCAATATGGCAGACACTAATCTTAAGCTATAGATAGAGTGGCACCACAGAGTAATACTTAAATAGGAAATAAAATGCATACTGGGCAGATGGGGGCAGTTCCACTTGATGTTTATGAATGCCTTTCCATTGATTTCAATGGTATATGGAACAGCTTCTAAAAAGTTCCTGGTAACGATTTTCATTGCTTCACTACCTGCAGTGTCTGCAAGGTCCTTCCCATATATTTATTTCAGTAAAATATACTCCCTCTTTGAAAAGCCCTGTAACCTTAAACTTAACCTAAGAAAAAAATTTTTTAAAGGCCAAACTATACCTTGATTTGTCTGAATCAAGAATCATCTTAGAGAGGCTTTAATTTTCAGGCTGAGTGAGGCCTTAAGCACAAGGTTCTGATCTGAGGTCAGACTGAAGGAACAGTTTGACACCACCATTTCCTTTTAATTTTCAACAGCACATCGAGCAAGAACCCTCCATTGGCATGAAGAGCATAAAATCTGTCAGGAGCCTGACCTCTGGTCCCTTGATGGTTCACTTACATCCCTCTCTCAAAATTTAGAGAAAGCCTGGCTCATCTGGAGTCACACAACATTCAGCCTCATCCTGCTTCCATGTATTAATTTTGCTTGCACATCCCTAACTGCAAAGTCAACACACAATACAGATATTCTGTAATACGTGCTAATATAATTTAATATCCTTCAACTTATAATTCTAAAATATACAGGGATCTTAGTATTTGTAAAGTTAATATTACCCTATTTTTTTTATTTTTATGCAATCATATTTTCAGTGCCAAAACTCAGATGACAGACAGTATTAAAATAAAGGGAAAAATGGACTTCCTGCTTTTATGGGAAGATACATTTATACTGCATTAAGGGCCTATGATCTGCTGAAAAAGCAAACACAGAAGTTTACCTAATCAGAGCTTCATGGTCATGCTCACACCCTACTCCACAGCAAACCTATGCCTATATAATACAGGCCAACTAATTTCACAGGCTATTCCCAGTCAAGTACTGTACAGTCACTATACCTTTATCTCAACTGTGTTGGAGTTTACAATCCACACATATTTAGGATATCTATTTTATAGCTCATTTGAAAGATGACTGTGACAGGAGACAAGCTCAGGACTGAGTCTCGAGTAAGGCAGTCCACCCAGTCTCACCTGACACGACTTTGCTATTACAATAAACTGGTGGTAAATGCGGGATGCTGCCCATTACATGCCCTGATGCCAGGGGGTGCTATCCACGGCTCTGTACCTCCCCTACACCTTGGCCCATACCTTGCAGATGGCAAGATGTAATCATATCCCGGCCCCTAACTCCAGCCTCTCTCATTGGGCTCCATGTCCCTCACTCATACTGGGCTCCTTGCCCCCCCCCCACCACACACACACACTCGGGGCTCCTAGCCTCTGGCCTCCTTGCTTCTTCACTAGGCTCCATGCCCCTCACACACTCTAGGCTCCTAGTCTCTGGGATCCTTGCCTCTCACTAGGCTCCATGCCCTTTCCCAAACTCTGGGCTCCTTGCCCCTCATTCGCTCTGGACTCCCTTGGTCCTACCGACCTCCTTGTTGGGTTACCCACGAGGGTGTGGGGGCTGGGGTTATGGGGCGCACCTCCTCGCCTTTCACCAGGGAGGTAAAAGGCCTGGCATTGCTTGGGGGCTTCCACGCCACTAGGAGCCCCGCCAGGCTACCCATACCCAGGAGGGTGCGGTTTCAGGTCATACCCAGACCAATGAGGCCTCCTCCTTCCCCAAAGCCTCACCCTTACCTCCAAGGTGTTCCAGGAGCAGCTCAGCCCAATGTTGCCTCCTTGGCTGCTCAACACAGACTGCTGCCTCTCTGGCCTATGTCTGAAATGGCCACCCTCATCAGGCACTTAGCAGCTGCCTGCTCCTGCCCTTAAAGGTGCGATATCACAATGATACACCAAACAACCCTGCATTCCAAAGGAAATCTGCCATCATGACTGCACTTAACTGTGCTGGCTGAAAGCTTGCTGGCCAAGCAGTGACCTAACTCTGCCCACTCTTAGCTTTATGGGAACACACAAAGGCCTGGCTTGACTCCTCCTGCATCCCCTGATGGCAATCTATTTGTTGGGACATCACCTGCCAAAGAGAAACATATTTCATTGCCCATAACATCCTGAATTTTAATCTCCACTCCCTTACTTGGACCAATGGAGAAAGGTAACTTCTGAGTGACACCATTAATTGTAAATTTTCTTCCAGATGTCAATTTCTTACATCCTACAGTGTAAAACTTTACACTTTGCCAAATTTTAGCCCATAGCAAATTCTCTAAAGCAGTGGGGTTTTTACCTGTGATCTGAATACTACATCTAAGGGGTCCACAAAAAATCAAGACTATGTCAATACCCAAACTTAAAATTCAAAGAGGACCACACCTCCCTTCAAAATTTCCAAAGGGTTCTGCACCTCCATTCAAAAATGTTTAGGGGTCTACAAATGAAAAAAGGTTGAAAACCACTACTCTAAAACAACACTCTTCAGCACAGATATAATTATCCACACACAAAAATCTGTATAATACAATAATAATAATAATGGCTTTCATCTTTACAGTTGTTCCATGTGAAAAGCCAAAGGGGGAGACAAATACTGAATGTGTTATTAATTTGCTCCTTCACACACACAAACATCTTAAAACCATGAAAGCAGGTGGCTCCTCAAGTGTACTATTTTTTCCCTTTTCTCCCCCCCAGCCCACCTCCCAGCCACCAAGTTAAAATTGTTCCAACATGTCATGGATTACTCCTTTGCCATCCCCAAATGTTGAGGAACAGCCCTTTTGCATGCACATTGGTTTAAACCATCCCAATTTTCTGTTGGCTTCTCCTTCTGCTTTTATGCCAAATGTAACAAGGGAACAAAAAGCACACACTGCTTTGGAAACATCACTGTTAGTGAATATATTTGTTTAACCAGAGAGATAGGCAGACAGATAAATAAATATAGATATTGACATATACATTCACGTAGGTAAAATAAATAAATAAATAAATAAAAATCAAAGGGACTGTAGGATTAAAGCTAGACAGAAAAATTAAAGATAGTAATACCGTATATTTATCATTTCTTGACAACTCAGCATCTAGTTAAGTAATCCTAATTTTTATTAGCTTGCATGTAATTTTTCTAATAATATTTAAATAAATATGGATTATCAACAAGCAATAAAATAAATTTTTGAAAGATGCTTACCTTTACTTCACATTCCTTGTGGCACGAATACTTGCAAACTAAAATAAAGCAAAGGAAATATATACATAAAACACTGAATGATGTTTTTTCCCCCCAATACCTTTTTAAAGCTTCCTTCTACCACAAATCTTGTCAATCCTACTGCCCTTTAAGATATACGTCTTCTTTTAGAATAGAATAAATATACAGAGGAACAAGACTTTTGTCTATTTATAAGTATCCTATCCTGAAAAGATTAATTTGGCTAACAGTAGTTAACCTCTCAATCTTTCAATATATTTTGTCCTTTTACTATATCATTTGCTTGGTTTACCTGTAAGGTCCAACCACCTCTACACTTATCTGTATAGCTCTACACACACACCCCAGAAGTCCAGAAGTGCTAAAATATTATGTCTGAGCAGCAAACACAGCAATGCTAATTTTTGTTCCAATCAAATGCCTGAAGAGACCTGTAAATCTCTCAGTTCAACAGTTCTAAAGACCAAAATGAGTCAGAATCTACCCTGACTCAAGTGACCATGACTAGAATGATCATGTGTTTCACAATCAAAAACTGAAAGTACTTTGCACAATCTGACCAGCATGTCCAAGTGAAAAATTAAAAGTCGACTATTCTTTGAAGATGTTGGCCTAGATGATAGCAGGATAACTCAACCTGATAAAAAAGACAGATTTAGGATTCATCAAAATACCACTTCTCTTAAAGAGCATCCAAATGACACCAAAATGACCTAATACCTGAAAAGGTTTACTGATATATAAACATTTTGCAGCTTTCACCTTTTGATTTATTGTTCAGATTTGCTTTATTTTCATTTCTTGTCCATTGCTATGCTTACTAAGAAACCCTGAGAAAATGGCATTTAAATCAGAAAAGAAAAAGCCCAACTCTGCAATGAAACATGCTGTGGAATTTATCGGTCCACTTGAAATCACAGTGAAGGCAAACAAAGTCAATGTTCTAATCTTACTTCTTTGCCAATAGCACTTATAAACCAAAACTAACGTCATCTTCCTAGCACTTCCATCCAGGGGGATGCAACATCAGTTTCCTAGCACTTCCATCCAAGGGAATGCAGTCATCCAGTTCTCTCCTATTTCTCTCCTATTATCCAATTAAACAGTCAGACCAATAAAAGTAATCACCAAAAAAGAGCATCTATATAGGAAAGTTAACTTACATACTATAACTTCATACGTCTACTAGGTCTCCTTTACTATTGCTGAGAGTCCATGCATAGACAAGCTCCTAGTCTCTCTTTTCTTCTTTTCAATAATCCAGCCCCTTTTAAAGTCCATTTGAAAACCTTCTATGAAACAGTGAAGTAAAAAATATAGCACATTTAAAGAAATAATGTGCTGCCTTGTAAGTTTACAATCATTACAAGACGATCAAAAACCATAAACCAAAAAAAAGCATATTTATTAAGGAAGCACAACTGATAGAGAAAAAAAGTCTATTTTTCTACTCTGCTCATGAGAAACAATGAATGAGCATGAGGAAATTTGAAAAGCAGAGCGTGCAATTATACTTAATTCAAAAGTAAATTCAAACTTTTCACAGCTGGCTCACATGTAACAGAATCACAGAGGTTACATGGTACATGACTAGGGACCCAATCCTGCAGTTCTTATGCAGAACCATGAATGCCCTGTAGTCAAACAGGAGTGTAAGGAGTGCATTCTGAGTAGCCTGCAGGATTCAACCCTTGCATCTTCATCTAACTCAAATCCATGGCAAACACTGCATCAAACCAAAGTCCCATGTTAAAGTCCAACTCATTTTGTATCAAAGGGTTAAGACCCCATGATAAATAGCTGTTTCAGCGCTACTAGTACATGTTTCAATACAACTAGACAATACATCACGCAAAGCACTTTCTGAAAAGCTATGGATCAAATACAGCCTGTTCATTCAACTGCATTCATTTTTAGCTACTTACATTGGTAAATACTCAACACTTGTACACACTGGGTAAATTGGTTTCATTCCAACTTCTCTGACAATTTCACTTCTTTTGGTATCCATAAAAATTCTATTTGACCAAGGTAATGCCCCGCCCCACTTTCTCACTCACTGTGTAACAAAGCTGATAGTAGTAGAAATAATAAAGCTGGATGAAAATAAATGTGCTGGGAGTGAGATCACAGTCAGTCCAGATGCTGCAAGTACACAAGCATCTCTTTGTGCTCTTAAGAAGAAAGGTGGCTTTCTTTCGCTCTGGGATGAGAGTCAAAATATTTATTGTACACATCACGGCTAAACAGTATAACAGGAAAATCCAGTCACAAGCAACAGATATGGGCCCCAGAACAAGAGCCAACATCCAAACACCCCATAGCCTCAAAGAAGGTAGAAGGTCCAGTTTCCTAACTATATGCAAATTTCATAACTCAACTGTGTCTCCATGTAGGACTAAAAAAAAACTTCAAATGCAAGTATGCAAATTTTAGAATAATTGAAATTAATAGATTCATAGACATTAGGGCTGAAAGGGACCTTGGAAGATCATCGAGTCCAGCCCCCTGCCCCAGGGACAGGAAGTCAGCTGGGGTCACAGGATCCCAGCAAGATAAAATGTCCAATTGACTCTTAAAGGAGTCCAGAGTAGGTGATTGCACCACCTCTGGTGGCAGTCTGTTCCAGGCCTTGGGGGCTTGGACTGTAAAGAAGTTCTTCCATATATCCAGCCTGAAATGTTTTTGGATAAGTTTGTGACTGTTTGGCTTTGTCATCCCATGGGGCACTCTGTTGAACAGACGTTCCCCCAGATCCTGATGTACACCCCTTATGTACTTATAAGCAGCCACCAAGTCCCCCCTGAGCCTGTGCTTTTCCAGGCTGAAGAGTCTCATAGCTCTCAGCCTCTCATCATAAGGCCTGTTTTCCTGGCCTATGATCATGCATGTGGCTCTCCTCTGGACTCTCTCAAGCTTCTCCACATCCTTTTTGCATTGTGGAGCACAGAATTGGGTCCAGTACTCCAGCTGCAACCTCACCAAGGCCAAGTACAGCGGGAGGATGACATCCTGGGATTTGCTAGAGAAGCATCTATGGATGCAAGCCAGAATTTTGCTCACTTTACCGGCTGCAACATCACATTGGTGGCTTACATTCATCTTGTGGTCAATCATGACCCCCCAAGTCCCTTTCGGCTGTAGTGCTAGCAAGCACAGCACTGCCAAGCCTATAAGTATGCTGCGGGTTTTTTACCTTGCATTTTTTGGCATTGAAGGCCATCAGGTTTTCGTCCACCCATTTTCTGAGCCTGTCAAGGTCAATCCTATCCTCAGGTGTGGACGTTTTACTCCAAAGTTTGGTGTCATCAGCGAACTTGGCCAGTCTGCTTCTGACACCAATGTCCACATCGTTAATGAAGATGTTGAAAAGAATATGCCCAAGGATGGAGCCTTGGGGGACCCCACTGGTCACGGTGCACCACAATGATGGACTTCCGTCAACTACCGCTCTCTAGGTCTGACCTTGAAGCCAATTCCCCAGACAGTGGACTGTGATGTAGCCCAGGCCACAGATGGCCAGATTTTCTATACGACAATCATGGGATACCAGATTGAAAGCGTTTTAAAAGTCAAGATATATGATGTCAATCACTTCTCCCTTGTCCAGGTGATATGTCACCTGGTCGTAGAAGGAGATGAGATTTGTTAGGCAAGAACTGCCTACAACAAACCTGTGCTGGCTATCCCTCAGGAAATTGCCTTCAGCTAGTTTGTCAAGAATGGTCTCTTTGATGATTTTCTCCAAGATCTTCCCTGGGATAGAGGTCAGGCTGACGGGCCTGTAGTTCCCCGGATCTACTTTCCTCCCTTTCTTGAAGATAGGCACCACATTGGCCTTCTTTCCAATCTTTGGGTACTTAGTCTGATCGCCACAAGTTCTTGAAGATCTGTGCCAGTGGCAAAGTTATGATGCCTGCCAGCTCCTTAAGTACCCTGGGGTGTAAGCTGTCTGGGCCAGCTGACTTGAAGGTGTCCAGCCTCTCAAGGTGGTCCTTCATATGGTCAACATTGATGAAGGGCAACAGTTCTCCCTTGCTCTGGCCATCCCATACCGTACTGAGCAAGGCTGTCCCTTGGGGCTGGTGAAAAACTGATGCAAAATACCCGTTAAGCAGGTTGGCTTTTCCTAAGCGTCGGCTGTCAGTTGACCCATATGGTTTAGCAGGGGTCCAATGTTACCCTTGCTTTTTCTCCGGCTCCCCACATATCTAAAAAAGGACTTTTTATTGACCTTGGTATGTGTAGCCAGTTGGAGTTCAGTCACAGCCTTGGCTTTCCTGGTTCACGCCCTACAGGTCCGGAGCAGTGCAGAGTACTCTTCCTTTGGGGTGGATCCAATTCAAGTCTGGATTTTATGAACTGAGTCACTTCTAAAAACAAGAACTAATGTGTGCACTTATTACTTAGAACGCTCATTCAACTCAAAACACTCCATTTCAATTAGTTATAGCAGTGTGAGGTAAGATGAGTATTGCATCAATTTTACAGTTGGGTAAACTGAAGGACAGAGCTACTTAGGAACTACTGAAAAATGGCATAGTTTAGACTAGGACAGGGGCAGGCAATTATTTTGGCTGGAGGGCCATTTAACAAGTTTTGGTGAGCTTTTGAGGGCCACATGGGTAGCCCCACCCATTGACAGTTGCCATATTGAAACCAGAAGTCCCACCCCCTAACCTCTGACCTTTGCCACCAGAAGTCCCTCCCCTTACTGCCCCTCCACACCACAATACTCCTTTTGGGAAGGGAGGGTTGCCATCCTAGAACCAGAAAAAAAAACAAATAATACACTAGAAGTCAAACACCTACTATAACATTGTAATTTAAATTACAAAAAAAATATTTGTCATGATGAGGGACCCTAGTTTTCTCCATTTAAAAAAAATACCCAATTTTCAGTTAAAAAAAGTAACCCCAAATCCTCATCTTTTTTAACCGAATATTGGGGATTTTTTTAAATCAGAGAAAATGTGTATATGTCAGTGGGGAGTGTGGTGGAAGGGTGTGGGTGTGTGAGGTCTGTGGGATGAAGGAGGGTGGGGAGTGTGGGGATCCCACACACACTCCCCCACATGGTATGCAGCCCCATGGTGGCAGCAGCAGCAGGCGGGGGGGCTCAGGGCACTAGTGCACGGATCCAGTCAGCACTGTGGGAGGGGGCGGGGGGAATAGCAGTGAGCACAGCCTTCCCAGCCACCTCTATCACAGGGACTCAGTGTGGTGCACCTGCAGCTCCCACACTTGCACTTTGGAAGCCCCATGCTGGACTCTGCAAAGAAGCAGGGGGCGGGGCTCCCTCCACTGCCTGCAGAGTGTAGGGACCTGCACAGCAGGGTGCAGGGAAGGCAGCCAGCTCCAGCGCAGGGCTTCCCCCAGTGCGAGGGCTGGAGCTGCATGTGTGCGGCATGGAACAACAAGGCAGGCTGCGCTCCTCTCCCCCGCATGCAGCTCTGACCAGAGCTGTGCCCTGCTGGGTACCAGCACCCCGAGTTCCCCCACCTGCTGCCGGCAGCAAGGGCTGTGCACCATATGGGGGGGGGGTGGGGGG
>NW_005842500.1:680155-727198 GCF_000455745.1 Alligator sinensis
CCGTTCATACCTACCCCCTGCCCAGCCGAGCTCTGCACCTCCCCACCCCCCGGGTACGGGCTCCTTGCTCCACTCAACTGCAACTCCACCCCACCTTGCCCTAGCACCAGTTCCACCGTTTCCCTACTTGCTGCCCCAACTGAGCTGGACATCTGGGAAGCCAAGCAGGTTCCCATGGGGTGGCTTGCAGCAGAAGCACCACCTGGAAACTGATGCTGGCTAGGCAGAGCCCTTTCACCTGTGAAGGCGGGAGTGAGGTAAAATAGGGTATAATGTCGGTTGCGGGGTGAACACATGGGCACCTTGCTCCCACCCTCATGGGTGGAAGGACTGGGCAGGGCACAATTCATTGTGTGCAGGGGGTGTTGCAGTCACATGAAAGTTTCTGATGAGCTGGATCCAACCCGTAAGCTGTATTTTGCCTGCTCCTGGACTAGGGGGCCCTGCCCAGCCTGCCCCTGGACCTGCCCCTTATGATAACCAGGGATCCTGGTTTTCTTCAATTAAAAAAAAAAAAAATCCCCAATTTTCAGTTTAAAAAAAAGTAACTCCAAATGTACATTTTTCCATGATTAATATGAAACATCACTATATACATATACTATATATATTAGAGGTGCACCGATACATCGGTCCAATAATGAATCAGCACCAATATAAAGAAAACTGACTGCATCAGAAATCGGCCTGATGTGGCTGATAATTTGGCCGATGATTTCCTGTGCATGCACACAGCCACAGCACAGCACACAGGCAGCCTGGAGCACAGCCCAGCAGCTGGGAGAGCTGCGTGCTGCTGGTAAGTCTGTTATGGTGGAAGGGGAGGAGGGAGGAAGGGTCTTGGGAGGGCAGATCAAGGCCCCCACAATGAGGGAAGGAGTGGTGCAGGTGCTGTCCAGCCAGGGTGGGGCAGGGTGCCGGATGAAGCCGTGGCTCGTCTATGGGGCATGGGAAGTGGGGGCAGTTCCTGCCACTGTGCGCATCCCAGGAGGGCATGGGGGCTGGGGCTGTGCCAGGCTAAGCTCCTACCCCAGCCCCGCTCCCTCCCTCACCCGGGGGACCCCTGCCCATCCTCTCTTCCTTCCATCACAACAGACTTACCAGATGCACGCAGCAGTATCAGATATCGGATCGGTATTGGCTGATATGCCTCCTTAAAAATCGGCCCCAAAATCTCTAATTGGAGCACCCCTAATATATATAAGTGGTGTGTCATTTAAATAATGGAAAAACATGGATTTGGGGTTACTTCTTTTTTAACCAAAAATTGAGGATTTTTTTTAAATTGGAGAAAATCAGGATCCCTGATGTTAAACCATTTTGCTTCATACTCAGAATTTATGTCTCTCTAACCCTGTTCTTATTCAGTTTAATATTTCACTCAGTGAAGTATTTCTGTTATATACTGCAAAAACACAAACACTTTAGGGTCATAGGATCCCAGCAAGATAAGCATCCAAATTTCTCCTGAAGGCATTCAAAGTAGGTGCTTGAACCACCTCTGGTGGCAGGCTATTCCAAACCTTGGGGGCTTGGACAGTAAAGAAATTCTTCCTTATGTCCAGCCTGAAACTGTCTTGCAGGAGTTTATAACCATTCAACCTTGTCATCCCTTGAGGCGCTCTGGTGAACAACTGTTCCCCTACATCCTGGTGAACACCCCTGATAAACTTATAGGTGGTCATCAGATTGCCCCTGAGCCTGCACTTTTCCAGGCAGAAGAATCCCAAAGCTCTCAGCCTGTCATCATAAGGTCTGTTTTCCTGACCTCTGATCATGTGCGTGGCTCTTCTCTGGACTCTCTCAAGCCTCTCCACATCTTTTTTTGAATTGTGGAACCCAAAACTGGACGCAGTACTCCAGCTGCGGTCTCACCAAGGCCAAGTACAATGGGAGAATGACGTCCCAGGATTTGCTTGAGAAGCATCTATGGATGCAAGCCAGCATTTTGCTTGCTTTACTAGCCACAGCATCACATTGAAGGCTCATGTTCATCTTGGGGTCAATCATGACCCCCAAGTCCCTTTCATCTGTAGTGCTAACCAGCATAGCACTGCCAAGCCTATAAGCATGCTGCAGGTTTTTCCTCCCAAGGTGGAGAACCGTGCATTTTTCGGTGTTAAACACTATCAGGTTCTCATCCGCCCATTTTCTGAGCCTGTCAAGGTCAGCCTGGATCGCCCTCCTGTCCTCAGGTGTGGATGTTGTACCCCAGAGTTTGGTATCATTGGCGAACTTGGCCAGTCTGTTTCTGATTCCAATGTCCACATCATTAATGAAGATGTTGAACAATATAGGTCCAAGGACAGAGCCTTGGGAGACCCCATTGGTCACATGATTAAAAACAAAATGATTAAAAACAAAGGCCAAAATATTCCTCTGGGTTCCTTTTTAATTTTTTTTCATTACAAGATAAATAAAATAAATAAATGGAAAACCAAAGAGAAATTTTTGTTTTGTTTTGTTTTCAGCTGTTACTGATCAGGACGGGAACAATAAGGAGGAGGAAAAAAAGTGGAGAAATGCAGGACATAGGAGGGAGTGCCAAAAGGCTGGACTACAGGGGAACAAGCAGAGAAATTCTATGCCAGGAATGGGCAAAATATGGTTTGTGGGCCACATCTGGCCCATGGAGCAATTCTGTCCAGCCTACAGCAGGTCCCTCAGCCCCACCAGGCAGCACTAGCATACCCCCATCCCATGCCAGCCCACAGCTTTCCCCGAGATGCCCATGTGGCAGCGGCAGCCCCCAGTCATGCCAGCTCAGCATGAGGTGTAGTGGAGAGGAGCAGGGGCAGCAGTGGGAGCCCCAGTGAGGGTGCTACACGAGGGGTCAGGGGCCGGTCTCCATGGAGACTCCATGCAGCTGGGTGGGGAGCTAGAGACTGGCCCCTGGCCCCAGATGCAAGGAGACCGACCCCAGCCCCAGCCCCAGCCCCAGATGCAGCACCCTCACCATGGCTCCTATGCTGCCACTGCCCCCACACCGCTCCACATATGATGCCCCATGCTAAGCCAGTGGGGCTGGGGCCTACAGCCACTGTGTGGGCATCCTGGGGCAAGCTGCTGGCTGGTATGGGACAGGGGTACCATAGTGCCACCCACTTCCCCCAGCCCTGGCCCAGTCCTAGCCACTGCTTGTAAGTGTGTGGCGGGGCATGGAGTCACCACCAGGTCAACCACTCTCCCTGCCCCATCTGTGGGCTGCACACTCTGGGCCGGTGGAAAAAACAGATGAGGGCAGGGGGAAGGGAAGCTAAGTTGCCCCCATTTTGTGGCTCAGTGGTGAAACGTGTCTGTCCCCTGCCCCTGCCTCCAATCCTCAGCCTCCCAAGCCTTCTCCACAGGGCTAGCAGGCCTCCTCTCCTGCTCATGGGTGCTATGGCCCCCCGCAGTGAGGTCCAGCAGTGATTTCCAGCTCTGCCCCAGCCCCACGCTGTCATTGCCCCAAGATCCCAGCCCTGCCAAAGATGAAGCTCCAGGGAGCTGCACGGGCAGGTGAAGAGCTGCATCTGGGGTCAGGGCCAGGATCATAGGGCGGTGATAGCACATGAATGGGACAGGGCAGAGCTGCGATCTACTCCCTGCACATGGAACCCACACCCATCACGGGGGCATATGGGCAGTGGATCATGGCTCTGACCCAGCCCCAGCTCCACAGTGTCACCACTCCATGACCCCACCCTGTGATCTTGGCCTCAACTACCCATCCTGCTCCTGAACACTGCTGCTCAGGGCCCCATCCCACATAGGGAGTTTTGGTGAGCTGTTGCATATGGGGGGGCAGCAACCCAGCCCATGACAGATCACCAAAACATCTTATGTGGCCCTCAGGCCCAGATACTTGCCCACCCTTAGTCTATGTTCAAAAAGGGTATGTCTACAGTGAATTAGAGCTGACCTCAAGGTCACACCCAAGCCTATGCACACCAAGCATTTACACTCTCTCTGTTTTGTGTGACATTCTAGGATTACAACATTTATAGATTAATATCTAAACTTGATAACCATTCAACTGCTTCAGGGGTAGCTGCATGGATTGATTTTAGTTTGCCATTAAATGGTTGAAATGGGCAATCATTCACAATGTGTTGCACTGTGTGAAAAATCACACCACAATCACAATCTGGACTCTCTTTGATTCTCCATTTATGGAGTAGGTGTCTAAATTTTCCATGAAGTGTCTGCATGCAATTCAGGGAGGACCAAATCTTTCCCAGTAGATCAAATCCTGGCTGGGGGATTGTAGGGTCGCTGACGATGTATTTCTGCAGCAGGCTGGTATTTGCCCAGGCTTCCTTCCATTGTTCTTCGGTGTTCTCATCATAGAGCTTCTTGGCATATTTCCAGAAGGGTTGTCTAGATTTGAGCCTATCCGGTGGTGGCGTGGTGACATCCTTGTTGGGTTACTGATGGCCTTATAACATTCCCTCATGCATGCAGCATGGCAGTGGAGCTGTGGGGGAGCAATGTTCGCTAGGACTGGAAGCCATGGCAATAGGTTACTTTTTAGCGTTTCTGATATAATCTGCATAGCTGCATTTAACTGCGTATCAGCAATCTTTGTGCTCAAGCTTCTGTTCCAAACTGGGGAGCATTATTCTGCTGCAGAGAAAACAAGTGCTAGAGTGGTCATTTGAAGCATGGTTGCATTTGCTCCCCATGTCATTCTGGCCAGTTTATGCACAAGGTTAACTCATGCTTTCATTTATTTATTTTTTTTAGCAACATCCCATAGATGTTCATGAAAGATGAGGCTCCAATCAAGAGTTACACTGAGGTATTTTGGGAACTTCTTATGCTTAACCTCTTCTCCACAGAAAGTGATGGTGAGTTTCTGGTCCACATGGATGTTGTTTATATGAAATGACATGACGGCAGTTTTCGTTGGATTTGGGTGGAGTCTCCAGCACGTGAAATATTCTTCAAGTAACTTGAGGTCTTCCCAAAGATCTGTCTGGACTTCAGCCTGGGTCCTTTGAGTAGCAAGCGCCAGGTCATAGACATAGTTGAATTGTTGGCTGGTGGTGACAGGAAGATCACTTACGTAGACATTTAAAAAGGGCTGATGCAAGCACTGATCCTTGTGGGAAACTTTTATTTAGTAGATGGATTCTGCTCAGTGTTCCCTAGATGGACATAATATCGCTTGTTGGACACGAGCATTGATAAATGGCAGAGGGTCTGCTGGCACCCAATGACCCTACACTACAAAAATGTAAGCTTCACCCCTGGCGACAGTCCAGCCTAACCCTAGGACAGAAGGGACTGAAGTTACCCATAAACTGGTATAAGTGAGCAGAAACTGGTTTAAATCTGTAACACAACAGAAGTTCAGTGCACATAAACTACTTTCAAAATGGCCAAAACCAGTTTAAGATAAACCTGGGTGGACATAGTATCAGACTCAACTAATTAAGTTAAATCGGTTTATTGAACTTCTGTCCCAGATCCCCTCCAGATTCAAATTAACACACAGTCCCCAGCATCCCAGAATACTTTGCACCTTCCCAACAGTGTCCCCCCAGGGTGGGTAGGCTAGCCTTGGCCCAAGCTGTCTACTCCTGTTGAACAGGGAGCATGCTCTAGAGCGGCATTTCTCAGCTGGCAGGTCGCAACCCAAAAGTGGGTCACAAAAATATTCAAAAGGGTCATGAGGAAGTCCCAGGAAAACCTGTGGAAGCTCGTAGTGTTCCAGCCTGCAAGTATTGCTTGGGACAACTGGAGGCAGCAGGAGCACATGCATCTGCACGCGTAGACACGCGTGGCCAGCATACAGTGAAGCGAGGCCAGGTCGTGGGAGCAGCCCCAGCCACTGAATGCAGGTAACTGTATGGGAAGCAGAGGATGGAAGTCCAGAGTACTGTCTGGAGGGTTCTGTGTGTGTGTGTACACACACGCACAGGTGCTGGGGATGGTGGCCAGATGCAGGGCTGTGGCAGGGCAGGGGGAGCGGTGAGGAGAAGGTGCCTGGCCCTTCAGCAACGGAAGGAGGCAAGGGTGGTCCTTCGCAGGGGGGAGCTGTGCACTTGGGTGGGTGGCACAGGGCTGGTGTCCACACACACAGGAGCCCGCATTCACTGCTCACACTCCAGCCCAAGCAGAGCTGGGGGAGGGGGAGGGCAGAGGATTGTGGATTGCGAGTGAGAGGCACCAACATGGCCTGGGGAGTGGGAGGTAAGGGGGCTGTGGCTTGGGAGTAAGGGGCACCGTCAGGGTACTTCAGGTTGGGCACCAGCAGAGCCACGGGGGTGTGGGTCAGGACAAGCCACTGATCTTAGCAAATGGATCCCGGAATAAAAAAGGTGAGAACCACTGCTTTAGAGCCCCCGCCTCTCTAGCTTCTGGCCTGGGCCACTGCAGGCATGTGGCTGCATTTGCAGAATCAAAAGTAAACATCTGTTCACTTGCTTATTGGTTCACTGTATGCATCTTAAATTAAACTGCAAAGACTGAATCAATTCAGCCTTGGGTTTTTTGACTGTCTATACTTAGCTTGAAAGCTCTGCTGAACTTCTGGGAAGGAGGCTGGTTCCACTTGCCTCAGGCACCTCCCTGTTCTGCAGCATGTGTGGATCTCACCTGGGCACTACATGCCCCAAATCACAAGAAGCTGCCCACCAGCAGCCATCCCATAATTCTCTGTTCTTGATTTTTCGGTCCTTCTGCATTCCCGCCTTTCCTTTGCCACTGCCCATAAGGAGAGATGAGCAACCCACAGACTGATTTCTACAAGGGCCGTGTAAGGGAACCTAGGATAATCCTAGTGTCATGCTGAAGAAATAAGTAGCACAACACAAAGGATCTTGGTGTATGCTATAAGGTATGGTACAGACAGGAAAGGGCAACTCAGGATGACTGAGGACAAACTATTAGAGACTGACCCCAAATATCAGTGTAAATAAACCCAAAGCAACTGACCACATCAGATATGCTAATGTGCAGAGACAGAGGCTCTTACCCTGTGCGAGGTAGATTCTGTAACTAAACGTGCTCTCTCTGCTGCTCCTTCTTCTGGAAGTTCCTGGAACAGCTTTTAATCTCCATCCCAGAGCTCTGTTTGTGATGGTGGTGTAGGGCTGTGGGGCACGTCCAGATGAGCACGCAAGTACCTCTTGCAGCATCTCAAACCCCTTTGAGACGCTGCAAGAGGCACGTGTGGGAACAAGATCACCGGATATCCACAGGTCCAGACCCCTGGATATCCACCCGAGGCACCGACCACCGCTGCTACAGCCGGTGAGTGCGGGGCTTTTTTTTATTTTATTTTTTTAAAGTGCCAGGATGCTGGGGCTGGGCAGGCAGCCATTAGGAAGGGGCTGCAGGAGCCAGCAGGCAATGGGGTTGGGTAGGGCAGCAATCTGGGGGGCTGGGGGAATGGGCAGGGGATGGGGATGGGTGGGGCAGTGATCCAGGGCAAGTGAATCCTAGAATGAAAATTCCTTATAACGAGCTCATGTGTCTAAAATTCCAGTTGTGCCATCGGCAAGGGGGTATGTCACAACCCAATGATTTTAGTGCCTCGGCACGATGGAATTTTCCCGCCACATGAGAGTCTCTGTGCACAGCAAAAGTTTTCTGCTGCAAAAGAAAACCCCAGTGCAAGAGAGTTCCTGCCATTCGCATGACCAGAGTTCTACTGAAAGTTCTCAAATGATGTAAATGAGATTGATGAATGTCTTATGCAGGGGAAACATTCTTTATGTTAAAACTGGCAAGTGATGAGCATAATTGTACTAGAGTTTGAAATTCTTGGCAGAGGATATAATAAATTTCCTTGTGAGGCAGAAATTTGTCAAAGTACCTGTATCAGCTAAAGGAAGAAAAGTGTTTTGGAAACAATTTAGAGAATTGAGAAAAAAGGTAGCATACTATTGTAGTAGTTATATCTTAATACCCATGCACTTAAAATTAAGTAGAAAGGACGAAAGGAAAGGACAATTGTGACATCTCAGGAAAAGCTTGCATAAACGTAAAATACGTTAAAACTATGACCTTATGCTACATCAGAACCCAAGTGCTATTTATCCCACTAAGAATCCTCTCCTGCGTAGGAACTAGAATTTCATTTTCAATGTCTAAGAGCTCAAAAGATCAAGTACAGTATTCAGAATGAATATTGTCCATCTTGGTCATTGGGTCAATGTAATTCTGGGATACAGATGCCCACTTTGATGGAAAGGAAGAGAATAATTCCAGACATATTCTCTATTTTTTCTTAAATAGTAGTTATATGTAGCATTCTAAAAGTGAAATTAAGAACCACATGAAAGACTCTACTGGACAGAAGGCAGGGTATAACAGTTCTAGTTTAGCATATCAGTTTTACCTCTAGCTGTGTTATATATACTCTGTTTTATAAGACCTTATTTTCAATTGCTTGCAGCTTTTCCAAACTAAGCATCTGGGCTGCAGTTTTCTACTCCATGCCAGGTGCTTTGGTCAATCAGAGAGGGGTTGGGTTGGATTTTTAGGTTTTTTTTAGGTTGGGTGGTGCATTCCCTCCCCTTCCCCAACCATTTCAGACTTTTCTTTCTCTCTCTCTCTATTCCCTATTGTCGCTGGGCGGGGGGGTGGGGGCTGTAGCCCCTGTGGGGGAGCAGTCTATAAGCTGTGTGAGGAGACTGCCCTGCGGGGGGCAGGAGACCCATCCCTTCTGAGCACCCCTGCCATAGTCCCCCCCATGATCTACCCACACCTACTCACATACCCCATGTCCCCCCACATCCCTCCACCCTGGATCCAGCTGGTGGTGGCTGACCTCCAGAACACTTGGGGCCAGCAGGACATTCTTTGAGAGTTCAAAGCAGGCCACCAAACTGGGAACATCTTCCAGATGACAGCTGACCAGATGGCCAGGCAGGGGCACACAGGGCAGCAGTGCCACACTAAGGGCAACTCTGCAGTCACAGCCCACTGGCAGCTGGCTTATGTTATAGCTAGGGGCTCGTGTTTGTGTTACTGTTTGTCACTGATGGTTTGGGTGAGGCTATTAGGGGTTGGAGGAGGCCTTTGGTGGTGGGGCACCGCCAGGCAGCAGCCCCCACTGCCAGACTGCTGCAGTAGACAGTGAGTGCAGGAACGCTCAGAGCTGCTTCAGCAGTCCAGCTGGCACAAGGGGTAGTGTCCCCAGGTACCAATTGGCTGAGCCCCACAAGCTCCTGAGAGCAAGTAGCCCTGAGCTACATGCCTGGGAAGCTTTTTGTACTGATGGGGCCAGGACAGGGCAGCTTTTTACACTGCTGGGGCCAGCACAGGTGCTGGCCTTAGGCTCTAGCTCCCCTGGCTGCAGATCTGGGAGAAGCCAGGCAGAGTTATTTTGCCCCAAGTGGCACAACTTGCACCACACCAAAGTGCATGTCCGGGCATGTGCACTGAGGCAAAAAGGTCCGGCTAAAATTTGTACGGCTTCTATTTTAGCTGTTGCAAGTGCACGTGCCTGCATGTGTGGACACACCCATGGAGTGGTAGGAGTGTCCCCAAGAAGATATAAATGACTTGCAGGAAAGAAAAGTTTGTTCACATCCATCTCCCAGCCAACACAGGACTACCCCTTCCAATCTAATTCCAGTATTTGCCCTGTCAACACCATAAGCAGGATGGAGGAAGCTGCAGGAGAGGGTTGTTTCACCACTGCCTCAGGAGGCTAACCAAAGCCAGAAAGTAACTTCCCTACTTTGCTGATATTCAGTCTACATATTTCTTTTCATAATCTCGTCCCATCAGACCTAGGGACAACTGCCTTTGTCCCTCCCCAGTTCCTCCTTTGAAGTTTACACCCTCTGAGTATCTCGCCAACAACATGAACGGTGGTTTTTTTTTTTAGGTACCTTTTACGGTATTTTTCAAGACCACAAATACCTTAAAACCTTTAGAATAGTGGTTCCAACCTTGGCGTTGGAACCAACAGGCCTTGGCATTTTTCAGAATAAATTACAGGTGATTCAACTCTCATCTCCACTCTAGAGGATGGTCCAGTTGTCTACTTGCATTATAATTCTTAGACAACATTGAACATCAGTCTAGTCTGAATGAGTTTGAAGCATTTTGGCAATTCTAGTCAATGTCACATGCAGTAGGATTACTTCAGTTCGTAAGCACAACAACTGAATATCTACATTCTGCACATTGGCTCTCTTGTCAAATACAAGCTTTTCCAAATTTGTGTTTAAGAGTGTTGGCATTAATTCCAAGAACAACTGTCCCTAAGTGGCTGGCAATGAAATGTGGGACATGCCATATTTAGTCAATTCACTATACTTCACAAATTTTCTTAACCATTCCCTCTGAGAATCTGTAAAATCACATTTCCTTGGACCCAGTTCTGATAAGTGTCCCTTGATGTTAATACGATGACTACTGGGATAAGAACTACGGGTTCTGGCTTAATGATAAAAACATTTCTTACACAAGTCTAAAGTAATACATAAGCTGAATTTTATGCAGCAAAAGTTTGACCATTTACAAAACCTGTGAACACAAAAGCCTCTTTGAAAACAAACAATAATATACTGAAGAAATAATAGAGCATTTTTAAAGAACTATTGTATGACTTAGTGTTTTGTCAAGTTGCTAACATATTTGACTTCACTCGAGTGCTGCAAAGAAAAATAATTCAAATACTGCGAGCAAAAAAAAAAAACCCCCACCACCAGTCCTGTATGTGCTCCCCATCCCACACCCTGTGCCCAGCACCGTGGTCAAAACTGTGGAGCACAGCAACAGCAGCAGCAAATGGTAAGTTTGCAACTGATGGAGTGTGGCACCTGTTCTTAACACTTTAATATGGCAGGGTAACTTTCCTATTTCTTATAACTGCCATTCCAGAAGCAAGACAAATTGTGCAGGTGGACGTTGCATGCCAGACTCACCCCCCCAGGATATACACCATCCCAGGTGACATATAGTAATGTCATAAATATCCCACTGACTTTGTAGCCTCTAAGGGAGAGGTAAAGAAGGTGGTGTTTGGACTGTGGGCCAAAACCCATCCTTTTCTTCTTTCTTCCCTTACAGAAGCCTTACAGGACCAGAAATTGAAAAGAGTGAATAAATGAAAGAATGAATAAATAAGACTAGTAGAAGAAATAGAAGAACAGAGTAAAGAATAACAAAGTAGAATAGAAATAGATATATAGATATACATATGTAGCGATAGTATCAATAGTAGTGTTTAAACAGCATATAAATAGATGGTGTATAAATAATAAATAGTGTATAAATAAATAGATACAGAGAAGGAAAATCTACTAATAAATAGTAGTGTATAATAAATAGTAGTGTATAAATAAACAGATACAGGGAAGGAAAATCTAGATTACTTTTTTCCTACTTTTCTGCTACTGTACAATTATTTTTTTAAATAATGACTTCTTTTTATGAGAAAAAAATAATGTAAATGGACCACCATTTTAATGTTGAAATAAAGTTTTGAAATTCATACAGTTGCTTCTGGATGTGGCATATTTTCTTTCATACGCAGACTGGCATGGGAGTCTGTGCAGTTTGGGGGTAGTAGGAGAGGTAATGACCACAGCTTAGCGGGGGGGATCCCTAGCTTCTTGGGGTTGGGGGATTTCAGAAGTAATGGGATTACTGGTTTAAATGTGCCCCCGATTATAATTCAGTACCACAGACAGCAGCAGGGTGGATTGGTATCAGAGGTGTAATGCTTGTGGTACCCCTAATCCCAATGTACAGGGATCCTGGCAAGCCAGACTTCTGAGAGGACAGCATCTCTTGGTAGCTTTGCAAGAAAGACTGCCCACCCCACAGAGCGCCCCATCCAAAACCCAACAAGAAAAAGCGGCAATACTGTGCTGAGCCTATGCTTGAGGTTTGTTTTTTGCATCACCTCCACCACTTCCCCCTCTGCCCTACCATGAGCCCTGCTAGCTGCATGTAAGCAAGCCATCATGTGTGGGTCCTGCACCACTGCCCAGTTCCCCTGCTCCCACAGCTGAGTGCAGGCAGGCTGGGCAGTGTGGGGGTCACCGGACGAGGGGGCAGGGGTTAGATTGGGGGGAGCCAGCACACCTGTACACAGATGCCAGCCTGGAAGTGCTGCACACACTGCATGCTTCACAGACATTTCTGAAAGTATGTGTGTACTGCTTACTCTGATTATTTCTACTCTACTCATTACTGAAGCAATCATTTCTAACGATTACTACGATAGAGGGCACACACCCACCAGCCACTGACACTGAGCAGGCAGGCAACCCCATAGTTTGTTCTACACTGACATTTGCATAACTTAATAGCTTTTAGTCACAACTTGCATGGAATAGTTATAATATTTTAACTTGAGCAACAAAGATTGTTTTCGTATTTGAAAAATTACAATGTATGGTGGTCAAGTGCTCAATGTTTGGGATCTATGATAGTCTGTTTTTTTCTTTTGAGAGTCACCTGTATTTTTATGAAGTGCTGCATTGTATTTTTCTGTGTTTGTTTGTGGCTCTGTTTTTGTGTCTTTAGTGTTTCTGCATTTGTGTTTCATAAATTGTGATCAAGCACTAGCAGATTTATTCAATAGCACATTCACACTGCAACTATTTCTCCTTGCAAGTTTATATCTATGTCTTTGTATTTGTGCTTTCTGTAGTTTTGTGTTTGTATTTCCTGTTTGTTTATTTTCTGGCTACCTGTGTTTGTATTTGTATGTCTTTATGCTTTGTTTGTTTGTGTGGCAGGCAGTTTGCATCATTACTCTGATTATTGCTGATTATTACAATGAACACCCACCAGGCAGAAGGAAATATGACACTTGCCCACCTCCTGGACGCTGACACCCATCAGGCAGTAGGAAAGAGGGCACTGACCCTTTGATTACTCTGATTTTTTATAATTAGTACAATTACTCTGATTATTGCCAATTAGGACAATTACTCTGATTATTTCTGATTATTACATTGAACACCCACCAGGCAGTAGGAAAGAGAGCAGTCACCCACCCCCTGGGCACTGATAACCCAGGATGCAGTAGGAAAGAAGGCACCCCTCCCTCGGGTGCTGATTACTCTGATTTCTTCCAATTATTACAATTGCTCTGATTATTGCTGATTACTACAATTACACTGATTAATATATTGAACACCCACCAACCACTAGGAAAGAGGGCAGTCGCCCTGCACCCCCACCCCCCTCAGGCACTGACACCCACCAGGCACTAGGAAAGAGGGCACTTGGCCATCTCCCTCTGGGCGCTGATACCAAGCAGGCATTAGGAAGAAAAGGGCAGTCGCCCACCACCTCAGGCACTGACACCCACCAGGCAGTAGGAAAGAGGGCCATCTTAGAAAGCCTGCTTATAAAGCCAAAGAAGATCTATTTAATATTTGGCATAAACATAGAGAACAGAAGTCAAGATGAAATGCTTATTTATAGCAATACTTGCTTGATCAGAATATATGAAATGGCGAAACCTCAACTAGAACCAGAGATTGACCAACCACACAGCCTTGATAGGCAAAGCACACACGGAGGCAAGTCTGCCTGGAATTGTGACAAAGACGCTGCACACACATTTCTGATAGTTGTTTTCTAAAGATTATGATTACTTTATTTCTGATTATTACATTGAATAGCTGGAATAGCTATAATCTTTGAACTTGAGCAAGCTGACCAGACCAGAGAGGGTTGGGCTCCACAAGCTACAAAAAAGCACAATAATTACTGACGCGATGACAGGGCACCCTCTCCGTGCTGCTGATGGTTAATTACTGTTGGAAGCAGATTATTATGATTAGAGCCAGATTAGTATTTTTATCATTTATGATTATTATTATTCTAGATGAACCTAATTGGGCTTAGTGTCTTCACAAGATGCAAAGTAGTACAATCATTAGTCAGTAACGCATCCACCAAGCAGACCTGGGCTGGGACCACAGAGTTTTGGGCAGGCACCAGAGGAAGACAGACAGCAAGGGAGGGAGGTAGGCCGAGAGGCAGCGGACATACACAGATACATTTATTATTATTGTTACTGATTGCCGTTAGGAAAAGACATTACCCTAATACCAAAACTTCATGCTAATTCTCTTGCTGTACATGCTGTACAAAATGAACAGAATGCCCAACAGTCAGCCAGTTGTCGCCCAGCACCCAGCCATGACTTTGTGCTCTTTTGTATCTTGAGAGTACACTATGCCCAAGTATGGAAATTGAGATAGGTGCCCACCCAGCACCCTGCCATGACTGTGCTCTTTTGTATCCTGAGTACATTGAACTGTTTTGTACCTGGAGAGTACACAGCAGTCAACTACTAGAGGACATATAGTGAATTCCAAATTTTTGGCTATGTATGTTTGATGTACCCATGAATTATCTACAAAATCCCCCAAAAAAGAACAGAAACGTTGCATCTATCACTTTTCAAAAGACTTAATGAAGCATGTCAGAGTAAGTAGATGCTTGGACTACCTGAACATTTCAAATTTTTCAGCATTTCAAACTCTTGTACAGTACAGGCAGGTGCACTAGGGTTGTAGGCAGTATAGGCAGGTACACGTAGTCAGCCCTGGAAGTAGGACACACACAGCATACTTCACAAACAGTTCTTATCCTAACCAGAGACGAAAACATTCTAATTGTTCATAAATAATAATATGTTAATATTAAAAAGAAATTTAAATTTAAAAAAATTTAAATTATTATTTGACGTGCACGTTGAGTTGCTTCTATATTAACACACTACAGGCCCCTTTTGTCTCTATTTAGAAACTATTTAAGTCACGGCGGACACGGGGGTTAATGTTTTTAGGCACTGTATAAAATCATTATCATCAGTATGATTATAATCATAATCATTATTCTCATTTTTTCCCAGTATTATTAAGGGTGCACCGATAGAGATTTTTGTGGCCAATACCACTAGCCGATTTTTAAGGAGGCATATCGGCCAATATTGATCTGATTTCTGATACCAGCCTGGCAGCTTGCAGAGCTACCATGCAGCCACAGTGCAGCACAGGCAGCAAGAAGCACAGCCCAGCAGCATGGAGAGCTTCCTCCAGCTAGTAAGTCTGGTGTGGGGGGAGGGGAAGGAAAGGGGCTTGAGGGGGCAGATCAAGGACCATGCGGTGAGCGACATGTGGGGCTGGAGCTAGGGGCGTGGCTTCCGGCACTTGTCTGGGAAGGCATGGGGAAGGGGTCATGTGCCTCCGGATCTGCGCAGGGTGGGCTGGGGCTGGGCTGAGCTCTTTCCAGCAGGGCAGGGCTGCGCTGGGAAGGGGCTATGGCAAATTTGTGGCTGCAACTCCTCACCTCCTCCCCCTCCCACCATAGCCTGTCCCAGCGCAGCCTTGCCCCGCCACCCCCCGCAGCTCCATGCCGTACCAGCCCTGTACCAGCTGGGGGAAGTGCTTCCCTACCCCCAGCTCCAGCCCCACACCTCCCTCACCATAGGGTCTTTGATCTGCACCCCCCCCTTCTTCCCTCTCCCCTCCCCTTCCGCCACACTAGACTTACCAGCTGGAGGCAGCTCTCCACACTGCTGGGCTGTGCTCGTCACTGCCTGTGCTGCGCTGCATCTGCACGCATGCACGGGCCATTTATAGGCCAAATTATCGGCCTAATATGGCCGATTTCCCAATATATTAAATTTTCTTTATATGGGTGCTGATCCAATATCAGACCCATATATCAGTGCACCTCTATTATTAATCTAAGGATAATATTTCTTTCAGCCACGGAGGCAGGCAGGCAGGGATACCAACAGTGATAGGCACCTGGCAATGAGACACTGCAAACACTGCCAGCTGAGACAATGCAACTGTGTACAAGGAAGTGGCATCAGTCGTTGTTCTCAGGCTTTATATGTGGTCAGTCTGCTTCTCTTCTGTGGTGGCTGTGGCCGGTATCACCGGCAGGAACAGCAGCCAGAGTAGGAATTGTAGATGAAAATAGGAGAGAAGGAAGGAATGTTGGGGGGCCGGGGGGGGGGGGGAATAGACAGAGACTAGGAATTTTTATTGGAAACCCACCCAGAAGGGCCTCCTGCCCTGACCTCATGTACACTATTCACCAGCTAGCAAAGAGAACCTACATGCTGTGAAATGCTGTAGCAAGGTGGGGCTGAGCGGGGGGCCGCTGCCCAACCAGGTGGTAAGATGGGACAAAGCCAGCCAGCACGAGAACAGAGGTGCAGGGAGGGGAGAAGGGCAGCTCATGCCACTGCGTACGTTCCTCGGTGAAGGAGGGGTGGTAGGCATGGGTCTCCGGGATCTGCGTGCTGCCACTGCAGGCCTTTTTGTTGTGCATTACTCTTCACCTTCCTTCATGACAATAATGAAATCCACCCACCTTATTTACTTGAAAGTTGAAGTAAATAAGGTACCCTCCCACCCCTGCCTCAAGGCCCAGCCTAGGGTCACATCTCACTTACCAGTGCATACAGGTGCCAGTTGTGGAGGGTGTCACAATGTCCTCTTGCAACTCCCATGTCACAAAGCAGCTCTCATCCTGCTCTTGAACGCTGCACTGCACCCGACTTCAGCCTGCACTCTTCTCGACTGATGCATTCACACTCCTGTGCTGTGCTGAGTCCTTCTGCCTCTGGTGTGCTGTCCTCTCTCATCTACTGCATACCTCTCTCATTGATACCGTGTATGTGCACCCCAACCATAGCTCCCGCAATTTATAGGCCTTGAGCGGGGCAGGAAAAGCCCCTTTGGGTAGCTTTGCATGAAAGTGCACCCCCCCACCGTGCCCCATTCAAAAACAACCCCGCAAAAGTGGCAGATCTGCACCAAAAGACTTGTCAGGGGGCAGCCTCTTCGGGTGGCTTTGCAAAGTGCTTGGGTGAGGTGGGGAATGGGAGGTGTGATGCTTGTGGTACCCACAATACCAACGCCCAGGGATCCTGGCAAGCCAGACTTATGAGGGAGTAGGGAGCCCCTCTGGGTAGCTTTGCAAAAAAGAGTCGTCCCCCCACAGCACCCCATGCAAAAAGCACCCAGGAAATGCTACAGAACTGCGCCAAAAGACTTGTCAGAGGGCAGCCCCTTTGGGGAGCTTTGCAAGCAAGATTGCAGCCGAACCCCTGAGCACCCAATCCAAAACCTGCCCAGCAAAAGCAGTAATACTGTGCCAGGTGAGACCAGGGAGGGAGAAGGTTTTACATTTGAAAGAGGGCAATTAGCAGCTTCTCAGGTGGAGCTCTCTCTCTTTGTTCTGCTGAAAGCAAAGGGTCTTTCCTTTGTAAAAAGTCCCTCTCCCCTCCCCCAACATTATGGTTGCACTTGGTCTGAGCCTACGGGGTTTGATTTTTGCATCCTGTACCCCCATCCCCCTCCACCATGAGCAGGTATTTTGGCGGTACTTCACAATTTTTTTAGGCAGCAGTGCTATTGCAGGTCAGGCCTTTTGTCGGACGAGATCACTAACCAGACAATGAGGAGGCACACCCGATGACTATGCTCCATTTTCTGGGTAGAATGTTCTTGGGTGTGGCTGTCTATTGCTATGGTATAAGCAGTAATGATGAAGCCAGGGTGCCATTGTTCAACACGGTAAACACCAACACCCCCCACCAAACACAGCAACAGGGAAAGGTTCTTCTGCGCCAACGTCGTCCCACCAGCTATCTGCAGCTGACACTCAGGTTCATGAAGACTCGGCCAAAGCCTCCATCATGCTCTCTTGGAACCATTGCTGCCTGCGGCACATATCCCTTGAGCACTCTGCTGTAGTGCGAGCGGGGGTCCGAGGTTTAGGGGCACGTGCCCAGCCGGCATCATGTGCCATAGCTGCGCCAACGCCCAGTACCTCAGGGTTGCTTGTTGAAATGCAGATAAGAGGTCACTTGCAATGGTAATCGATTGAATGCAGCTAGACAGAGCTTCAGACCACAACCCGCCCTGCTTTATCATGGTGCCGTGATTTGAAAAGCAGCCTTGCTGCATATGTTCAATCAACCTTGCTTGGGAGAATCCATACGGGATGACAGAGGAGGACCAAACGGAGATTCAGAAAGAAATGTGAGAGGCCTAGGAAGTGGAGAACAGAGAAGAACTGAGTGAAGAGTCCAAAATGGATAATCTGGAAGATATGGGTGAGGAGGAAGCGTCACTAATTACCCTGCTGCTGGCCTTGGACTTATTACAAAACATGTAGGCACAGCTAATAATAGCATATGCATTAATCATCTTTCTCAACACTTGTAATGAGGAGATGCCTGCACATGCAGGCGTCTCACAAAAAAGGGAACTTAGGTACGTAGTGGAGTGAGACAGCTGAGAGGCACATGAAGAAGTGGAAGCAGACAAGGCTCTGTGGATGAACCTCAGGAGCAGAAACTGCAGGATCTGTGCCCATGAGAGGAGGTCAGACTGGTGGGAGTAAATTGTGCAGACCACTTGGAATGATCAGTAGTGGCTGGAGATGTTCCAAATGACCAGGAAGATGTTTAATCATATCATCTCAATGCTGGGGCCACAAATTGCAAGGTAGAACACTAACATGTATTGGGCCATCACACCGGACAAGAGGGTGGCCATGGCCGTCATTAAACTGGCCACCGCTATGTTGTAAACCAGTTTGGTGTGGCTCCCTGCATGGCCGGGCTGGCAACTCATGAGGTATGCCAGCTGCTGCAGGACACCACGGCAAACAATTTTATTTACCTCGGGAATCCTCAGGAAGTCATAGATGGCTTCAATGCCAATGGGGTACCCTAACTGCATGGGGGCTTTAAACAGCACTCACAAGCCAGTACAATCTCCTTCAAGGGGGAGCGGTTATTCACAAACAGGAAAGGATTTGCCTCTGTGATCCCGCAAGTCATGGTGGACCACCAGGGCTGATTAATGAACATTTATACCGGGTGGGCCGGAATCACACGACATGCATGTGTTCAGAAACTCTCCACTGCATGGCCTCATGGAGAAAGAACACTATGCATCTGAAGTCCCCCAAGACAGTGATCCACACGTTATGGACCTGCAGAAGCTGATTTTCAACCATCATCTGAGCAAATGCAGGATGGCTATTGAATGCACCTTTGGCTGACTAAAAGCACAGTGGAGGGCATTTAACTGCAGGCTTGAGCTGAAGTCAGAAAACATCATGGCTTTTATAGTGGCAGCCTGCGTGCTGCACAACATCTGTGAGACTCGCAGAGAGGTCTTCAGCCAGTCGTGGTCTGATAAAGCACGAGAGGCAGCAGCCAGACAGAGACATGGGCAGGCAGCAGGGCACAGACCGAGGCCATATCCACAAGAAGCTGGTCAGACAGCCCTTGTATGAGATTGCCTGGCAGCACATATTATGTATGCTGCCAACAACAGCAGCGGTTGTTCTTGATTAAAATATATATATTTTTAACTTCTTACAACATAAACCATCTGTGTCTGTCCTGCAAGTGTGTGCAGGGGGAGGGGATAGGAGTGGAGGATGAGCAGGGCATAGGGGAAGGTGGGCTGGGGTAGACTGGGGTACGTTGTGTACCGGGTGGATTAGAGGGTTATTGTTTGGAGGCTGGCATTGGTCCGAGGGGCATGCCTCATTACATGCCCTGTGAAGGGTTAAATAAACCTCTCATTGGCCGGGTGAGGGGGGGGTCAAGCAGATGGGCAGTGAGTGGTATGAGCAACCTGCAGGAGTCCAATCAATTTGGGGGGGGAAAGACGCACGTTGAGTTTGCTTGCTTAGGAGGACCAAAATCCTGCTACAGGTGTCTGCTGTATCCAGCCACTTCTTGCCCAACTTCTATATGAAACTGCAGAGAACACTGTTTGGAATAAAGAAATGGTCTGTTAACTGCACCATTATTGTTTATCAAGGTGATTGCTTGCTGAGATGCTGACATGCATCTAGATGCGGAAAGTTTGATGGGTGGAGGAATATGGGGGGGGGAAGGCATGTAGTCCATATTCAACCCCAACATTGAACCCCAACCCTAACACCCCACCATTTCACCAAGATTTCACAAATACCAGAAAATTTCACAACACCCCAACATTTCACAAAATTGTATGCCATGCCAAACACACAAGGCCGCGCAAATTCTCCAATTCTGATATTCTCATGGCAGCTTTCAGAGGCCGTATGGTCAAGGAACATGGTTGTCATGGGTGACCTAAACTACCCTGACATCTGCTGGGATGAGCAGTCAGCCAGATCTAACTGCTCACATAGGTTCTTAACCTGCACACAGGACCTTCACCTAACACAGGAAGTATATGCTCCCTCTAGGGGAAACGCCTTGCTGGATTTGGTGCTAGCTACAGGAAATGACCTGGTGGGGGATGTGCAGGTACAAGGTAACTTTGGGGATAGTGACCATCAATTAATTGAATTCACTATCCGGTGTAGGGTGGGAAAAGGAACCAGCAGGGCAGAAGTGCTAGACTTCATAAAGGGTAACTTAAAAGTGCTTAAAAGGAGATTAGTTACTGAGGCATCGAACATCAAGAGCATTGGCAAGATAGGAGTCCAGGAAAGGTGGTCGTTCCTCAAGGGAGTGATTCTTTAGGTGCAGAAGGAGACAGTCCCATTGCACACAAAAGGGGGCAAAGGGGCCAAGAAACCCTCTTGGCTGAACAGGGAAATCCAAGAAAGCCTAGGGGCACAGAAAGAGGCATACAGGCTGTGGAAGCAGGGGGTAGCTACCAAGGAGTATACCTCCTTGGCTTGCACTTGCAGGAAGTCAGTTAGGAAGGCCAAAGCTGCAATGGAACTCAGGCTAGCGAGAAAAATTAAAGACAACAAAAAGTCCTTCTTCAGGCATACAGGGAGCAAAAAGAAGGTGCAGGGTAACATAGGACACCTACAGAACAGGCTGGTGACAGATAGAAGGGACAAGGCTGAACTCTTCAATTAGTTTTTTGCCTCCGTATTTGTGAACACGGATCAAGACAAATCTCCCAACTGCATTACAGATAGGCACAAGAGGAACACCAGCCCACCAATGGTCAGCACCAACCTAGTAAAGGGACACTTGAAGGGGCTGAATGTGTCTAAGTCAGCAGGCCGGGATGATCTTCATCCAAGGGTGCTGAAGAAATTGACCAGTGTCATAGCAGAGTCACTGGTATGGCTGTTTGAGCACTCGTGGTGCTCAGGTCAGGTCCCAGAGGACTGGAAAATAGTCAATATGGTACCCATTTTCAAGAAGGGGAGGAAGGAGGATCCGGGTAATTATAGGCCGGTTAGTCTCACCTCTATCCTTGGGAAAACTTTTGAAAAGATTATCAAGAAACACATTTGTGGGAGCCCAGCAGGAAAAATAATGCTGAAGGGCAACAAGCATGGGTTCATAGCAAGTAGATCCTGCCTGACTAACCTTGTTTCTTTTTATGACCAGGTCACAAAATACTTAGATTCAGAAGTCGAGCTAGATGTCATCTATTTGGATTTTAAGAAGGCCTTCGATACAGTACCTCATCCTATTCTCATAAACAAACCGAGCAGCTCTGACAGATGATTACACGGTCAGGAGGGTGGCAAATTGGCTTAATGGTCACATCCAGAGAGTGGTGGTGGATGGGTCAGTATCAACCTGGAAAGATGTGGGCAGTGGAGCCCCCCAAGGCTCGGTCCTTGGACCTGTGCTATTCAATGTCTATATCAGCGAGTTGGATGAGAGCGTGGAGAGCACTCTGTCCAAATTTGCAGATGACATGAAATTATGGGGTAAAGTAAACACACTAGTGGGAAGGGATCGAATCCAGGCAGACCTGGACAGGTTAGAAAAGTGGGCAGAAAAGAATAGGATACAGGTCAACAAAGACAAGTGTAAGTGCTGCATCTAGGGAGAAGGAATCGCCAACACGCCTATTGGCTAGGGGATGACCTTCTCAGCAGCACAGCGGCAGAAAGGGATCTCGGAGTCATAGTTGACTCCAAGATGAATATGAGCCGTTAGTGTGACAAAGTAATCAGTAAAGCCAGCCACACTCTATCATGCATTAGCAGGTGCATCACAAACAGGTCCAGGGAAGTGATACTTCCTCTCCATGCAGCATTGGTCAGGCCACTGTTGGGAGTACTGCATCTAGTTCTGGGCACCGCACTTCAAGAGGGATGTGGATAACCTTGAGACGGTCCAGAGGAGGGCCACCTGTATGGCTAGGGGCCTGAAGGTAAGGCCCTAAGAGGAATGATGAGGGACATGGATCTCTTCAGCCTCTACAAGAGAAGGCTGAGAGGGGATCTTGTGGCTGTTTACAAATTCATCGGGGGGGGAGCAAGAAATAGGAGATGCTCTGTTTACCAGGGCACCCCTTGGAATAACCAGAAACAACAGCCACAAACTGACAAACAGCAGATTTAGGTTGGACATCAGAAAGAACTTCTTTATGGTAAGGACTGCCAGAATCTGGAATGGGCTTCCAAGGGAAGTGGTGTTCTCCCCTATCTTGGTGGTTTTTAAGAGGAGACTGGACAAGCACCTGGCTGGGGTCATATGACCTCAGTGCTCTTTCTTGCCTAGGGCAGGGGGGTCAGACTCAATGATTTATTGAAGTAGCTTCCGACCCTAACAACTATGAAACTATGAATTCACGATGTCACAGCGTCACTGGGCAGGGGAGGAAGCAGCCCCCATCAGAGGTCCCCATGGAAACTGTTTTAAGCCTGGGCAGCTAGGGAATGCTGGGAAATGTAGTCCTAAAATATAGAAAACTAAATACTGTCAGACGGAACCATGGATCTGCTCCCCCCCACCACACACACACTGTATTATTGCCACACTGTTAAGTTTGCAATAAGCATGCATTCTCTTTTGGAAACACAACACCAACCACCCGCCCACCTTGCCACCAGCACTAACAGCCGCAATTGTTAATGGTGATAAGAGGGAAGATGAGGGGCCAGTGGAGAACAGGGTTGCCTGCTGGAGACCGGACAGGACCTGCAAGTGGAAGGGTACTGAGGTGACAGCAGCTTGGTAGGGGCAGGGGGCTTAGTGTGAGGCTCCCGGCGGGAGGCAGGGACTGTGGAGGGTGGGGATTAGTACTATTGGGTATTAATTACTGGTTTACTGGCAAACATGAGCCTCCTGCTGTAATTCATTAGGGAAGACAGCACAGGGGTAAATTGGTATTTGGCTCCCCCCGCTAGAATTTATGAGGAATTGCACGCTGGGGTTAATTTGTTCGAAAGTCCTGTGTGTGCAAACACAAACCCAAGGTGCCAAAATAAACAAGCTTAACATTTTTAATCCTTGTTAAATTAATGAGGATTATACACTGGGGTGTGTACAAATGCCCACTGGTACTAAGCCACCTCCCTCCACTCCCCCCCCACAAAGATGTTCCCCTAAGGACTGAACATGACAAGTGAAGCCTACCATTAGACTCGATTAATTTATACAAAAAAAGTTCTGCAATCTCTCTCTTTTTCTTTTCTTCTTAACTTTACTGAACCCAATGTGACCAAGTAAGAAAGATTGGTAAAAGGACTTTTAAAAATAACTGCACTCTCCATCTTCAACAGAGGCATGTATGTCCATGGAGTGCCACCAATCAGGTCAGATCATTCAATTACCCCCTCCCCCCCATTAAAAAAAACAAAACAAAACAAAAAACAAAACATGGAAGTGGCCTCAGAAGCAGAAACATTTCCCAGGAAAGGTCTCCCCAGGATGAACCATATTCTTCACTGGACACAAAAAGGCTACAGAGCTCATACCAGGGCCTCCTCCAGAAATCTACCAAAAGACACTCATGCATTCTTATCTCCCGGAAGTCACAAGAGGGGCAAACCCCCAACCTCTGACTGTGGCCTCTCTCTAAACCAGTTCAGTCTCCACCCAGCTATCTACACAGATTATAGTTGTGTGCCATACAATCTGCAGAGTCCAGAGAGAGGAAAGGCCAGATGTCACAGAAGGACATTATTCTTATAATCCCTTCAGTGTGGGACAAAAGGAAAGGGCTCCCTCAGTAAGAGAATCTAGCCTTAATTAATAAGTATCAAGGGAGGAGGGGGGTTTAGAATGGTTTCATAGCTATCTGTTATAGTCGCTCAGTATTACTGGAGAGTTGCTGCTGGTTTTAAAGTAGATGGTAAAGCATAATGGATAGCAATACATAAATATCTATACTAAAAACTATTGAAGTACTAATTTGTACAAATAAATTCTGTATCCTTTCTATTAAAAAATTAGAAAATTATTTTCAATAAGAGATGGACTAACAAGACATAAAACAATTTGGTCACACTGACTTTCAAAACACAGCATGTTGATAGCCTAAATAAACAGCATAATGCAGTACTAACTCAAAGAACCAACAAGACATATAACAATGAAATATACTGTAGCAAGGCTGAACATGCTCAGTGGCTGGATTCCCCATGCCTCCAGTACTAGGCTAATACTGAATGGGTTACCATAGCATGTGTCTGTCTATTTCAACTCTTCAAATTCATTAAAGGCTGAATCAGGCAACCATTTTGCTTTTCTTTACTTTTCCGTTACAGCATAAGAATTATCAACACCATAAGACTGTTAAACACACTGATTTGTTTTATTTGTTGCTTGATGCATGTACATGCCTATATTTAGGAGGCATAGGTTGTAGCCGTGTTGGTCTAAGGACATAGGCAGACAAGGGTCCTTGGGGGAATCTGGCTTCTTTACTTTTCATTCCATCCAGGAAGAGCACACACCAACTGCTGAAACTTCCTTAGCCTGACGAAGGGTTTTTGAACCCGAAAGCTTGCTTAATAATTATTCTCCAACTATTTGGATTGGTCTAATAAAAGATATCAGATTCACCCAAGGAACCTTGTCTGCCTATATTTAGGAGGGACAGTCCAGATTAATTAAATGTAATATCTGACATTTTTGCTCTCTGTGCTTGTAAAGAATCTACTAGGTATGGAATGAAAGCTTTTTAGGAAAGAAGAGCCTAACATGCAGAGGAATTAAGAAACCTCAGGAAGAAACTTGAAGCACATTCAGGATTGTTTGATACAAACTTCACATATGCTAAGTGCAGAAGGGAATGTCATTCAAGAATTGAGCTCTACAGCCATACACGCAGATGTTCAACAAGCTGATGCCTCACTTGGCACAATTCTATTGTCTCACAAGACAGATGCCTATGGTGGTACACACATTTCAATGGAATTTTAAAAAATACCCCTAGTTTTCCTTTTAAACGGTCCTATTTATAACTTTCAAATGTCTTCCTAAAATTCTCAAAACTCAATTTGACTATTTTTCTAGCAGACTTTTTCCTCAATTGTCAATGTGCACCTTGATTTGGCAATATTCTGATTTCAACAAAGCAAATTTAAATTATCTCCACAATATTTATTTTGGTTCTACTGATTTTAATTACTGTTTTGTCACTCTCTTCAGGGGGTCAGGATCATGCCTCAAAACCAGCATAACAATGTCAAGATTTCTGCATTGTTATTTTGATGCTTGTGCCATGACGTGCTTCCTAAAACTTAACCCAGGGAAAGCTAACATACCTGTTCATTCACTGTAGAAGGCAGAAACAACTACTGGTGATTTCCAGAGTACTGTAAACAGATAAACAGTTACTATGCACATCTTTTTTTTTTTTTTAAAGCAGTTTGGATGAACTCCACAGTTTATGTGGTAGTTCATTATTTATTAAATGTTTATAGCATTGGGATAGGATGATCTAAAAACTATGTTTTCCATCCATTTTGATGAAATTTTCCTACCAAATCTACTGATGAACAGCAGCAGGAAAATGAGATAAAGATCCATGTATAGAAAACATGCAGGACAATGCCAGACAAGTGACAACAAACAAGTTTGTGTGAAAGGGAGACAAAGATCTGAAGCAAAGACAAGACCTCTCATAAAGAAAAGCAAGGAGAAATTTGGTCTTTGCTGCAGAAAGAAAGAATTCCATTTCTTAAGAAGTTAACACAGTCACATGCCCCTGATGTTGTAATAGTAACAGTCACACTAAGGAACTTCTGCTTGTTCATTTCCTGTGCCACCGCATTATCTCTCTGGGATTGTTTTCCCCTATTTTTTGCTAATCCTCAAATTCTATTTTAAAACCCCACATTTGGAAATAAGAGCTGCCTGAAAGATTCATATCCTCCCAACTCTTAACAAATTTGAAATGGGATTTGGACCCTTAATTCCTTTAGGTTTCTTTGAAAACCCCTGCCTATTTCCTATGGATACTCATGCAACAACAGAGCAATTTTTTGGAAATATGACAACATTCCAATTAAACAAATTCAAAATACAAAGAAAAAGAAAAATTGCTGTGATGTGCAGGGCCGTAACAGTGCCGGACCATAGAACCAGGGCTCTGCCCTGGCCCAACCTGGCCTGTCACTGTCAGGGCCCTGTATAGAGACCAGCAGCTAGCTGCATAGGCAGGGTGCTTGGCTGGGCAGGTGGATCCAGGGCCAGGGTCTTACGGCAGTGACAGCGTGGGGTTGGAGCTGGGGCTAAGCCGCAATCCGCTCCCTGCGCCCACCTACCCATTAAACCCACACTTGTCGCAGGGCCATGCAGGCAGTGGACTGCAGCTCTGCTCTGGCCCCAGAACCGTGCCATCACCACCCGAAGATCCCAGTGTCTCCCTAGACCTACCCGCCCATCTCGTTCCTTGTCATGGCCCCATCCCAGCTTCTCAGCCACATGTCCTGAAGGTCAAAGCAAAGGGAGGTCCTCCGAAGATCATCAGAATGTATACATCTAGTCTAGTGGTTCTCATCCAGGGTGCCACTGCCAGAACACCCTAACATGCCATGAGTTCCTTTGAAGGATGCCATGGGAAGCTACGCAATACAACACTGTTAAGTGTGCAAGCACTTATACACGATTCACAAGATAAACTCACAGATTTCAAATAGAATCCACAGTGTTAAAAAACATTCTGACCTATTGTAGTCTTTCTGAGTTCTTGCAATATTATTTTTCCATAGTAGAAAAAATAAGTATAAGCAAATAGCTGGCATTTGTAATGGGACACCTTGAATCTAACCAGATTGAGAACCACCCATCTAAATTATACTTCAAGGACATTCTTATTTAACATGTCAGCGGGATCTTGAAGTCTTTCACATCTTTAAGCCAGAGTTCAGATCCTGAATCGGTCTTTATGAACTTACATCTGTGGACCCAACCTAGTTAGTCTCCGAAGTGTCCTTCAGCCCCTGGGAACATGTAGAAAGAAAGCTTTTGTCATTACTTTCAGGAGGTCTGCTCCATTGGCTCAAGCATATGCTTGAGCTTCAAAGGGTTCAGTTTTTAAGGTTGGTTTCTTCCAAGTTATTTTTTTCTCCATATATCGTCTTCGCTTATATTGGGTTTGAAACCATTTGCACAGGAAAATGTGTTTTTTTTAAATAAACGTATCTAAAAACTTCCTTTGTGCCTCTTACATACATGGTTTTTAGTGTGGTGTGGCACACTGGTCACAAAGTACCACAAAATATAGTGAATGTCATTCTTGTTTATACTTAAAGGTTGCTGTGAGTTCATCTACTTCCAAGTGGAGAAATCACATCAAAAAGGAAATCAACACGTGCTACAAGAGCCTACAAGAGATGAATCCAGATACCTTCCCAAACATTATATACACTGTACACAAAAAGACTATCAAAGATTTATTACACCATTCATGAAACACAAAAAAAGAAATTGAATCAATTACTACAGAAACAACTTTCCCAGCCACAAAACAACCCTCAGAAGAACAACACCAATACCATACAACATTCCAACATTGTCCTTGATGAAACAGAAGGAACCAATCAACCCTCTAATATTATCAAGCTCTCCAAGCACACAATTACCAAAGCTGAAAAATCTCTCTTCTCCAAAGGCCTTAATTTCTGTCCAGAAAAACACCCAAATAAGATGTTACAATGTGGAGAACTAGAAGAATTTTTTCGATGCCTCTGTCTGAAGGAATATTTCCACAATCAAAAGGCATCCACTTTCAACATGAATTCATCTGATGATAACATAAATGAAAAAAATGATGCCAAAAAAATCCAAAAAACCCCCTCAGATTGAACACCTTACAGTGGAAGAAATTAAAACCTTCACACTACGTTGACTGATTCAGAGAAAGAATGAACAATGAAATACTAAACAACAAACACCACTACAACAACCTCTCCCTCTCAGAAAGAAGGGCCACAGAATCTCTAAGATCCAGACACCAAAAAGTAATAAAAGCAGCAGATAAAGGAGGAGCTATAGTTATCTTTAACTGTAAAGACTACATAAAAGAAGCCAACCGACAACTCTCTAACAATAGCTACTATAAAAAAACTAGAGGAAAATCCAACTCCCCTTTTCACCTCAAACCTCAAAACCACCATCACAGCATTTCCATCTGAACTACAAGACAAACTTCAGACCCTTATCCCTCCACTACCCAATCCAGGAAGCTTTTACATGCTCCCTAAAATCCACAAACAAGGGAATCCCAGCAGACCTATTATTTCCAACCACGGAACACTAATGGAAGAAATATCAGGTTTCATCAAATCCATTCTAAAACCGCTCGTCACCCAAAGACAGAGTTTTATCTGAGACACAACAGATCTCCTGTGAAAACTCAAAAAATACAGACCACCTTCCCAGCAATACCCTCCTAGCCACCATGGATGTCATTAGCTTATCTACCAACATCCACACACCAAGACAGCATGCAAGCCTGCCTGATAGCTACAAGAACGAGATTACAACTCAGAGTACAGACCTCAGGATATCACTGAACTCGTGTGAAGGATGGGAAGATGAAGTATACAACTTCAGTTTCAACAACCAACACTTCCCCCAGACCATGGGCACAGCTATGAGCACCAAAATGACCCCACAATATGCCAACCTTTTTATGGCCCACCTGAAAGAAGAATTCCTTAAGACCTGCACCAAACCCATGCTATACCTGAGATACACAGATGATATCTTTATGATTTGGACTGAAACCCTGCAGTCTCTCATTGATTTCCACCAAAAAAAACAACAATCATCACCCCTCTGCATCAGACTATTACTTGAATACTCTAACACCAGCATTTCCTTTTTGGACACCACAATCAATATCCAAAATAGTGAAGTACAAACCACCACATACAAGAAGTCCATGGACCAACATACATATCTACACAGAACCAGCAATCACCCTAAACACACCAAGAAAGCTGTAAATTATAGCCAAGCTCTCCGATACCACCAAATTTGCATGAAGGAGAATATCCAGGATCACCACCTCACAAATCTCATAAGGGCTTTCACCCAACAAAGACACTCCTCCAGAGATAGATCGTACTTTTGAAAGAGCCACCCGGATACCATGCTAAGATTTGTTGCAATACAAAAAGAAAATCCCCACGGATCACACACCATTAATTATGACATACCACCCTTCCCTGGAACCTACACAGAAATTCCTCAAACAATTGCAACCCATACTAGAAGAAGACCCAATTCTCAAAGAGATCTTTCCAGAATCACCCATCCCAGCCTTTAAACAAGTAAACAAGTACCAAACCTCACTAACCTCATCACCAGAAGCAAACTCCCTATGACCTAAACCATACCTAATGGATCCAGACCATGCCAAGACAAGAAATGCAAAACTTACCAACAAAACTCCACCACTCCTACAATAACCATACCCTACAACAGAACCATCATCATTCCTGGATCTTACACCCGCACCTCCAGAAATGTTATACATCTAATCCAGTGCACCAAATGCTCTGATGGAAAATAGTCAGAGAAACCAAACAAAAACTGCGCAAGAGAATGAAAACACACTGAAACTCTCTCAGAAAAGAATACCCAATTACCTGTGGGGGCACACTTCTCACAAGACAATCACTCCCTCTCTGATCTCTCAGTTCTAATCCTCAAAGGGAACTTACAAAATACTTTTCATAGATGAGCCTATGAACTTCACTTCATAAATATACTGGATACCAAATATCATGGGCTCAATATAGACACTGGATTTATGACATATTACAACCTCACTGACATCTGATTCATCAGCTACCTGCCACACCTGACCATTTACACTTTTTCTTTTCCCTGCCTCCTCCCCTCCATCTTCCTAATTTCCAGCTATTTACTTTTTCTCACTTGGCCTCTTTTCTACCTTGGAAAACTACTAGTCTCCCTTACTTACCTTTGGCTTTTCCCCCTCTTCGTTGCCCCCGTCCCTTCCCTTCTCTACCCTTTGTTTTCCTAATTTCCACCTATTTACATTCTCACTGACCCCCCCCCGGTCACACTTTTAGCTTCTTTCATTCCTTGAAGTCTCAGAACAGCAGAGACTCCCTATGCCTGAAGAAGGGCGATTGTGCCTGAAAACTTGCGAAGAACTTTTTTCTACCTACTCAGTTGGTCTAATAAAAGATATCACATCTACCCAAAGAACCTTGCCTACGTACGCCCTCAGACCAACATGGCTACAACCAAAAACTCAGTAAGTGGAGATGTGGACTTCAGTAAAGCAGACAGAGTTTATACATTCACATATATTCCAAGCTGTTTAGCACACTGCGATTTCTGTAAGACTATCTATTTTTTTTTATCTAAACTTCTGCAGTCACAAAAAGAGATCTTAGTGTTCTGAACTTTAGATTTTAAAAAACTTGTAACCACAAGATCACATCCTGACATGACTAACTCAGCTCTTATCCTTCTGAGGTAAGTAATTCCTATTTAATATATGCAGTCCTTTCAGACATAATCCAAAACTATGAGGCTATGGTTAGCTGCTATGAATGTTAAATCTCTCGTTCCAAATCATTTTCAAAGATCAGCAGTGTATCTTACCTAGAAATAGACAGTGCCTAATGACACAGATCAGATAGGTTGGGTTAGTCTTGCAGGGCAATGGAAGACATGTTTCTTGCTTTCAGAGACATGCCCCTGGCAAACTCCAGGGTGAGTCTCTGGAAGTGAGGAAAGTCAGGGTTCCCTGCTTCCAGGGGCATGCCCTGGAAGTGGGGAACCCTGACTTTTCCCATTTTCACATGCCCCGGAGATTACTGAGGACACATCTCTGGAAGTGGGAAAGCCAGGCAGGAAATCCCAAGTCTTTAGGGGCCCAATCCTGTGTGGAATCCCCAGGGCTTATAGGACCAAACCCCTCAAGTCCCAAGAGCACCTGCCTGGGATAGCTGCCTGTGCTCTCCCACCACAAAGCAAATAGACATACACTACAACAAAGCAGCATAAATTATTTCTATCTTTTGTCACAACAACAATTTTGGACATTTGCAGAATGAAAAAGGGCATAAACATCTTCTATTTGCTTTTGCTTTTACTTTTGCTTTGTGCCACCATAAAAATTACACAAAGGCAACATCTGGTTCCATCCTTAGTTTCCCTGCCTAAGGTTTTTCCTGGAAGTGCACTGACATATTGGTTGCAAATCAGATTGGCACTGGTAACAGGAAAATTAACATTATCCGCAATTGGTGTGCATGTGCACAGCTGCAGAATGCACGCGGCCAGGAATGCAGCCCGGCAGCGTGGAGAGCAGCCTCTTGCTGGTAAATCGCAGGGGTGGGGCGCACACCTGTGGGGGAGGAAAAAGGTGTTGCAGCAGGGCAGATCGAATCCCCCACGGTAAGGGAGGGAGTAGAGCAGGGCCAGACCCGTGGGAGGCTCATCCAGGGGACATGATGGGGTGGGGGGGCAGCTCCCTGCTGCTGCACACACCCCCAGGGGAGGCATGGGGGCATATGCCCTCCACGCTGGATTTGTGTGTGGGGTAAGGGCAGCTGGGCTGCCCGGTGTGGGCTCAGAGACAAGGGCTGTGCCAGCCTCTTCCCTGCGCCTCTGTCCTGCACACCACCCTGGGGTCACATTCACTGCCCTGGCTGGGCAGCACCTGCCCCAGCCCCTGCCCTACTTCCTCCCCTCAATGTGGGTGCCTTGATTTGCCCCCACCATGCCCCTACCCTCCCCTATGCTCCTTTCCCCCCTGCAGCTTTACCAGCAGGAGGCTGCTCTCCAAGCTGCTAGGCTGCATTCCTGAAAATTAGCTATTGAATAGGAATTCGCCAATATGCCTGGTTAATAATCGGTCAGCGGTATCAGCCAAGAAAATCTTTATTGGTGCACCCTTACTTTTTCCCTCCTGCTTTTCCTAGTTGTAGTAATCTGTTATATGAAAGTTGCCCACTTGACTGTAGCTCTCAACTCCAGAGATGGTTGTATTTCAGCACAGATGTTAGTACATAATTTGTGAAGCACTCTGGCACCCCTTGGTGAGGAAGGCCACATATGCAGAGTAAAGTACACATTATTTTGTATGACAACTTGTGTTTTTTTTGGATCTCAGGGAATTCCTTGCTCAGTCTTTCATTTCATATCTTCCATTTAATTATGCATATGTAAGCAGTAGCCTTTAAGGCACTGAAACATTACTACACAGATGATTAATTCTTTTTAAAAAGTTCTGTTTGGCCTCAAGAGAAGAGGCTATGCACTTTGCATGGTTATTCTAATTAGTGGCCTTTTCATTAAATCTGGTTAAGTTACTGTTGTATATTCTGTCTATATTTGCATTTGCAGTTATTTTGACCATAGCACAATTTACAATACTATCAAACATTTAGTAAAGATGCCAATCAAAAATGTATAACACTGGTAATGGAAAAATCAGACACCATACCCTTGCAATTCTGCATACTTTAAAAACTCCAGACTGTACTTTATTAGCAACTGTTTATGACAGTAATTTAAACAGTAATCAGTGTTTCTGTCCTTTAGACCAATTAAATGGAGACAGTCATATCCAACGGCAAGCAGTAAACAGAATTAAGAACATAAAACATGAAACAGACGTGTTCTCAAGTTAAGCATGTGAAAAGTCCCAATGAAGTCAACATTTCCTGGAATAAAACCTAAATGAGAAAGTGTGCGTGCGTGTATATGTATAAATACAAAGTACCATGTAAAAGCATGAGTAATAACTGTGACTCTGATCAAAAGTCCGCTGAAATTATGCCTAGTCTTTCCATTATCTCTAATCATCCTTAGATCAGGCCACTTCACCTTTCTCACTCACAGATTAGGATTAATGCATGTCATGATGATTACCATAATTTCTCCATAAATATTTATTAAATCTATTCCTATACAAATATGTACAGCATCTAGCAAAATGAGATAGTGTCCTGACAAGGGCACTTAGGCATTGAAATAATGCAAAAAAAAAATTCTCATCACACGCACAGTACATGTTTAGCCATTCAGATTCAACAGAAGTTTACCAGGCCACTCATGACCCAGATGAGGCCCACATTCCATTTGCCTTTCCATCTGACAGTCTCTGCTCAACTACCAAAGCCATAACCAGCCACAATCATACTTTGCAGATGATTTATGATCCAAGTGTGTTATTACTACATTTCTCTCTCATTGAAATACCAAGTATTTAAAACCACTTGCTATTTGACTATATCATACAGTGTTCTTGAGACAATACTTTGCCAGGCCCATATCTAACACTGTCATTTGAAAACAAATGGTTTAGCAAAGGATAAGCTCATCCCTGTGAACAGAAGCCTATGCACCAGGGAAGTCTCACTTAAACCCTTAAAACTGAGCTGATGGGTAGGCCTTGTGCAACTTCCTGGCACAGAGGTTCAGTAGAGACTATCAGGCCTGTAAAACAAAGGCTGTAATTGTCTTAAAATCCCAACACATGAACCAAGGCGAAGCACTCTGGATTCACTGCACAAAGGAACATTTGATTAAATTAAAGAAACATCTTTTTATGCTCATCTAAACTGATATTAATGGCTTTTGTCTGGAAAAACATATTTGTCCAGACCAAATATTAAGTGCACAGATTTCTTAATAGTCATATCTAGTGAATAGTCTTGCCTGTGGTATTTGATGCTTCCAAGCCAGATTAAGGGGAGAGGTAATAAATCATAATAATAATCCATGTATTATTTGGTTATTCTTTGAGGCCTCAGCCTGTTCTGGACCCTTTTAAGATAGGTTCTGAACAGACATGACAGCTGCACTTCCCAAGTGTGTACAACTAAAACACACAAGGACCTTGAAAAACTAACCAACTAAAAGCTGTCCCAAATCCTGAAACAGGTTTAAAACCTTGACTAATTATTAATTCATTCACACCTACTCTGGATTCAAGGAATATAAAGTAACAATTAGAACAACTCAAGATTTCTCAACTTGCTTCCATTCCAATTTAATTTTCATCTTCAAGAGAAGTAATTTTCAGTAACCAAAAATAAATAAAAATCCGAACACTTAACCTGCTTTGGTATTGTTTTATGTCTATGAGTCATGTGGCTAATGAACAAGACTAAGACCACAAAACAACAAGCCAAAACAAACAATTTCAAAAACCCAAAAAACCTACATGGCTAGAGAGTGGCTAGAGTAACTGGTTTATAAAGCAAAGGATCACTGAATGTTTGCAGTAATTTGAAAGACAACTGCTGGGACAATTAAAAACAATTTTAAAAGTGTTAAAAAGAATGGATTTTTTAATGTTGGATCAGACCTAGGCAGTTCTTTTAGATATAAACAACCTATCTATAACTGAAACAAATCTGATCTCTAACATGATCTGAATTAAAGTCGGAAGTATTTTGTGATGAAAAGTTAAAGTTTTGTATCGTATCTGAATGCACGAGGTTGATTCTCACACTGCAAATTCAATATCTGCAAGCTTTGGGATGCCCCTTTTGTGACAGAGTCAATTATGACTTTCACATTTCTGCACAATGTGCAGTTACTGAACAAATCACATCTTGATTGCACCTTCTTTTTGCTGAACTATAGCATCAAAGAAATGTCTGAGCCATGATTCAACTCACGAGGTCTGGAAACACACAGTGCCTTAATTATCTGCCTCCACAAACTCCTCAGTTCCTCCTTTGTGCTGTGAGCTCTCTACAAACAATTAAACTCATGGTAACTGAGCATGCTTTTCTGAGGTAGACTAAAGTTTACTAGGACAGGGTGATATCATCACTCAAGTGTCCCTTTATGGGTCAATCATTCACTTTCCAGAGGGAATTTTAAACTATCCATTCAGAGTGGGATATGAAAAAGACAAGGTACCTTAAGAAAAAGCCAAACACACCCACACACCCTAACAATGAATGCACTTTATATCACAGGAAAAGTTATGGGTCCATTATAACACCAAATTATGGTGGTTATTTTCTTACAAAGAACAAATGATTCATTGCTAGATAAACACAATACCCACAAGCCAATCTAGAGCCTTCCCCATTCCCAACCTTCCTCTAACAAGCTTCTTTCTTTCAAATGATACAATATTAGTCTGTTAGGAATTTACAGTCTGAAAAAAGAGCTATTATTTTCTGAAGACTAAACAAGATTTTTTCATCAATTACCAAAGGAACTATCCCATAAGGGAAGTAATTTCTTGTCTACCAATTCAGTCTCACCTAGGACCTTTACTGGTTTAGGAGGCACTCCTGGCTGCACCTTTATTTAGAGCCTTCAGAGGGAATTTATCTAAGTAAGAAATTTGGGATTTGGCCCTGCAACAATCTGGGTCTTTTATTTTATGTCATTATAAACAGTGTCATGATATCTGAGATAATTTTAACTGCATGGATAAAATAACAGGCAATCTATGATCCAAACCCTCTATGCATTTATTTAATAAAAGTTCATGGTATAAATTGAGAGAGAAATTGATTCTTCGTAAATCAAATTCTTAGGACGGTTTGGGGTTTGTTCCAACGGTACGCATTTTCTATAGATAAACAAAAAGCAATTATAGGGAAAAAATACTGGCAATGAAATGTGATAATTCTATATGCAACTCTTCTGCAAGACATCACCAATAGCAGGAAGAGCTGAGTTAACTTGTCTGCAGGGGTCCTCCTAAAAACTTAAAAAAACAACAAATATTCAAACCTTGACTCAGAAACATAGGAAAACAACACACTTTATGACAAAATACAGGTCCCTGAGGGGCAGTTTTTCTTCCTTGTCCAAATCAAATCCATAGCATGGCGGAATGGGAAGAAAAATTAGTAGTTTAGAACACTGTCTGCAATGTTATGACCTGCCTATGGAAGACACAGTCTTTAAGTAGAAATGATAAGATGTCTCTAACCCACCCTGGTACCTTTCTGAACTAGAGCTGCTGCAAGGGCTAAAATTCATGCTAAGTTGTCCATGATTTTTTTTATACCCCTTCCATACATCCTCTGTCCTTATAAAAATTCCTTTATGTCCTCCAGTGGTTGTAAGACAATTTGTGGCCATTAATTTCTGCCCTTGGAAAACGCCCGCTACTAGGTCTAGGGATGATATCCAAGAGGGAAAATCCATCAAAAAAAAAAAAAAAATCAATTTTCACAGAAGAAAAGAGAATTACATCTTAAAAAATGCCTGATCAGCAATTTAATCACCTCAGAACTAACAAGGCATGTGTGCATTTTATTAGTGCAATTTATATCATTCCTCTAATGAAAATGCATTTAAAATCATGCCCAGCAAATGGGAGACAATGTGTGTGTTTTTCTGTTTGTGGAGTTTATATTACCATCACAAGCACTAGTCCTAAACTCGCAACTGCTACACACCCAAATCTCCTGTTAGCTCCAAACGGGAGTTTTAATTTTGCATAAAACAAGGACTAGGACCCAGAATGAAAAAAGAACTATTTTATTCGTAAAATACTGCCTTCAGCAGGGCAGCTACTGAATTTACTTGAATCCAAGACAATACTGAATTTAAAATAACCCCCCTCCAAAACTAGATTCTATACAGGTTAAATTATAAATCTGTTATAATTGTCCACGTATAGAATCTAATTAGTGGAAAGTCATCTTAAATTCATTTCCTCCTCTCCCCACCCCACATTGCTACGATGGGCAAAGCAGCTGCAGGGGATAAGGGGCCATACCCCTACCTCTTGCTCCCTTGCCCACTCTGTGCCTGCCCCTGCATCATGCACACTCCTGCCACATGCTTCTCAGCTGCAGGCTGGGGCTGGGACCGTGCTGGGCTCTTTCTGGCGGGGGCTGGGATAGACTGTGCTCGAGGCAGGCAGTGGCAGCACTGGGAGGAAGGGTTGGGGGGGCTACAGCTAAATTTGGGCTGGCTGCAGCTCCCCGCATAACCCCCTCCCAGGCCGCCACTGCCCATCCCGATGACAGCTCAGGACAGCCCCCCCTGGCAAGAGCCTGGTACGGCCCTGGCCCCAGCCCACAGCTGCAGCCCCCCTTCCCTGCACCGCCCCGAGCAGATCTGGGGACACATGCGCCCCATGCCCTCCCAGGGCGCGCGCAGCAGTGGGAGATGCCCCACTCCACACTCACAGATGAGCCACAGCTCCATCCCATGCCCCAACCCCAGCCGTAGCTTCACACCCTCCCTCACTGCAGGGGGCATTGCTCTGCACCAACACCACCCCCTTCCTTCCTTTCCTCCTCCTCTTCCACCATACGGGGCTGCACGCATGCACGGGCATTTATTGGCCAAATTATCGGCCACATCAGGTCAATGTGATAGTCAATTTTCTTTATGGTGGTGCTGATCCAATATCAGACCAATCCATTGGTGCACCTCTATTTATTAGTACAGAGTACCAGGAGTTAAGCAGCTGAAATTATGGGTGAATCAAACCCCAGCATGTGAAAGTCTGCAGCATGGCACCATAGGTAGAAAGACATACTAAACCAGGGGTGGGCAATTAATTATTTTGAGTGGAGGGCTGCTTACAGAGTTTTGGTGATCTGTTGAGGTCCACATGGGTAGCCCCACCCCTGGACAGTTGTCCCACTGCCAGTTGCCATATTGGGACCGGAAGTCCTGCCCCCTAACCCCTGATCTTTGCCACCGGAAGTCCCTCCCTGTGCCCTGGAAGTACTCCTTTTGTGAGGGAGGGTGCTGCAATCTTGAAATCAGAAACCCCCACAAGTAATGTACAAAAAAAAATAAACATCTACTATAACTTATTTGAATTTTATTTTAATATATTTTTGTATTGAGTTGTGTTTGCGAAGTGTATCTAGAGGTGATTGCATAAGAGCTCAAAATAAAGTCCTACAGTATATTGTGTGTGAGCAGCAGGCGGGTATATGTGGGGGGTGTGCATGTGGTAGGGTATGGATATGGTGGGTGGGGGAGAGCAAGAGACACGCACACACACACAAACACACGGGCCGGACTACCAGCTCCATTGCGTGCAGCTCTCAATAACTGCACGCGAGTCTTACGTGATGCAGACAAGCAGACGCTGTGCCCAAGCTCCATGCTCCTGCCGCCCCGCCCTGGGTCCCTGCCAGCCCCAGGGCACCAGCACGGGGGCTGCACTCCTGGCCACTGCCATGACTCCCCCGACGTTTCTCAGCTTTCTCTCCCACACACCCACCTGCCACTGTTCCCCAGCTGCCACCACCACCACTGTCACTCTCCCCGCCGCTTTACTTTCCATTCCCCACCCCTCCCCACCACAAGCCCCATGACTGACCCACCACTCTCAGCTGCTTTCCATGATCCCCCTGCTGCTGTCCCCGCTGCTTCCCATGGACCCTCTGCCGCTCCCCACAACGCCACTGCTTAACACAGCCTCCCCGCGCTGCAACTGCTTCCAGTGAGCCCCACCCCACAACTGCTCCTTGTGCCACTGTCACTTCCCTCTGCCCCCCTCCCCTCCTGCCTGGCCAGCACCATGCAGCTCCTGACTGCTGGCTGTATCATAAAGGCTTCCTTTCCACTCAGAGGGAAGGAGACACAGAACAGCCCCAGGGGCACAAAGCCAGAAGCCACAGAGGCTTCCGGTTGTGAGCTGAGGGTGGGAGGGGGTGGGGGGGCTAAGGGCAGGGGGGAGCCGGAAGGGCAGGGTGGAGCTGGGCAGGCCTAGCTGCTCAGCCACTGAATCCTGCCACCAGCTCCCACTGGGTCCTGTTGCTGCTGGCACCAGTCTTATTTGACAGGCAGCCAGGGGCAAATAACAATTAATTTTATACAATTTTTAGGGGCCCTGCAGGCTGGATAGAATATCTTGGCAAGCCGGATTCAACTCGCAGGCCATATTTTGCGTGCCCCTGTACTAAACATTTCTTGAATTGCTCCATAGCAGAAGGGCAGGACTGCAGCACTCCCCAGCAGGCAGAACAGTTTCATTTCCAGAGCTAGGAAGACCCAGCCAAATCATGTAAGCCAGTTATGCAAAAATGATAGGCTTCTCTCATGTCCCCCAAAACTGGCTCCCTCAAAATTATCACCTGGCAATTCAGCTGAAAGGTGTTAACTTCCCTCAGGTGTTACCCCTAGATAGAAAGGCTTAAGTAAGCATGGCCTCACTGAAGTAAGTAAGCATGGCCTCATGCTGGACTTGCTCTGAAATGTATTGCTTGTGTACAGAAAATGAAAAAGGTCTGTCCTTTCCTCCACTCCACTCACCATTACGCTTCCCTGCCTTTCCGCTATGAGAAGCCCTGGGCTTGTGGAAGGATGGTGGAGGAAACAGTGTTAAAGGGCAGAAAACCATGCCAGATGCAGCTAACCCCTCTTCTGCATATGGAATCAGGGATATGATCTTCTGCATCTGTATGAATGATTAGATTGCACTACAGAACTGAAATATGAGAACATAATGCAACTATAAAATGGCAGCTCTTCAATTTCAATGAAGAATTTATGTGGAGAAATTCCTTAATGACTCACTGAGCTTAAGGTCACTTCCTAATTTGCAGGCTAAATTCCATGGACATCTAGTACCTACTCACTCATTCTCACATGCATGCATGCACACACACACACACTCCTAACAGTTTGCACAGACATAATCTTATTCTGGTTCATGCCTGAATGGCAGAGCTAAACAGAAGCACATTTATACAAGTCAAATAACCTACTGCTACATAAAATGCTGAATGCGCTGGGCAGTTTAAGGTACATAGTTATTTCGTGGCTGGGAAGTTCCAGAATTATTAATGTCTGGCAAGACAGTACAAATATACAATGAATATGTTTTAAATAGCAAGGCAATAAGTAGGGCACGTGCTGTGCTACTCACCTCTGCACGAAATGCCTTGGCTGTCAATAACTTGTTTGCAGATATTACAGGTTTTGGGTTTCTTAAAGATCTTATTTCTGAAAGTGTGAGAACTCAAAACTACTTCTTCAGGCTGGAACAGAGGGGAAAAAAAAATCAGAGCTTTTACCAAGTGTTGAATGCTACTTTACAAATGTAATAAATAAAATACCTAAGTGGTCATCCAAAGTAAAAATCATACATTTATTCTGTTAAAGCACCCTGCACATAGTACAACATGAATTGCAAAATGTGGCATTTGGATCATTATAGTAGAAATTTCTATCGTTCAATTTTATATGGGGCCACTAAAAAGTCATCTAAGTCAGGCAAAAAAGCAATCTACTAACCTAATTCCACATTTACACAAGAAAGCTGCACTGCTTTAATTTAACTGATGTGAAATCAAACAATTAAATATTAAAAAATGCTATACTGGCCATTTAAACTAATATAGTTCAGCTGGTACAGAAGACTGTTCAGACAGTCTTATTTCTATTTAAGAGTAGCCAAGTCAAAAGGCATCTGGCTTAAACCAAAAATAAAAGTGTTCACACAGCTTTGCCCAAAGCTTTCACTACATTTAAAAAAAAAATCCCACTAAACTTAAACTAAACTGATGTGATTATTTTGTGCAGATAGGCAACTAGAATTATTTCCAAAGAATGTTGCATGATAATTGAAACAATATACTTAAAATGCCCAGACCACACATGGGATCTTCCCAAACAAACGGAGAGATGATTAGAAAATTTCCTGACATCTCTATCATGTAGTTTCTCCTACCTAGAGAGTATGCAGATATAGTAGTTATGAAACCTAATAGAATCCTAACAGAGACAGATAACTCTCCAGATTTCCTCCCAAGGTATAACTACATGAAGTTCTCCTAGCACACCTTTAAGAAGCATCTATTAACCATCTCAAGCCATTTTTTAAATTATTAAAAAATAATTATCTTCCGGATTCTCCTTGTACATTACTGTTATACACTTTTACGGACATATGTTTTACATAATGTAAATTTCTCTTTTCCTGGATAAGGCCAGGTTCAAATTTAAATACTAAGCATAGTAAAAAAGTTCAGTTATCAGTAAAAAGTTTGCAAATTATCAGTTAAAAAAAAAATATTGGGTTAGCAATCCTGCTTGACTACAGCAGTGGTTTTATACCTGGATGCCCCCACTCCAAGGGTCCCTCTTCACCCCCAAACCATGCTCCCCCTCCCCCCCCCCCACCCCCCTCAGCCTCATCCCTGCTGGCCCTGCCTTGCCCTCCCATCCCAGCACAGAACCACAAAGAAGAATTACTGTTTGCCTAAATAGGAAGTGAGAAGTGTTACCAACAGATAAAGAAGCAGTACGTGGTTGGGGTGGGAGAGGACTACAGACTACAAAGTCCTAAGAGAATGCTCCAGGAACACTCTACTCAGACACTGTTCCGCTCTGTCCTCCAACACCCAGCCTTGCTCAGACATAGAACTTCAATCAAGCTCTAGCTGTTTAGTGCTTTTACAGACAGCTCAATTTTTCCTACAGACTTTGCAGGCAGGCATTTTTAGGTTTGTTTGTTTGTTTTTTTATGGACAGTTGGCAAACAAGCACAAGTCATAATAGCCCATGGAGGACTCCTGGGACAGATTTTTGCTTTTTAATAATACCTTCCTCTCTTTTTTTTATTGGAAGTAGTTGATAGGTAAAATGGGGCTGTGGAGGACCAGGGCATTGTTGTAGTAGAAAGGAGACTTCTGCAAGACCTCCCAAGGACAGCCATAATTTGAATTTTCCTGGTCTCCTGAGGAAGTATGTTCTATATACCACTGGCCTCAGGCGGGAAAGCCAGCCTCTGGTCATCCAGCAGGCAAATCGAGGGCCTGCCAGCACCCCTGGGAGGACTGAGGGGGCTGTACCAGAGTCCTCCCGGGAGTGTGGTCTCCTAATCTGCCTGCCGGATGACAGGAGGCGGGTGCTGCTGGCTGGGACCAGCGCTGAAGCCAGTAAGCCTGGCTTCAAAACTCAAAACGGTTCGAGTTCCCATGTTTAATTTTCAAGCTGTTTCAAAGGCTTTTGTTTCGTTTCAATTTTACTGTTTCAAGCTCGAAATGCATTGAAACAGGTTCAAAACGAAACACCAGGTAAAATTTTGCACAGCCCTAGTGCTTTCTGCCTCTCAGACTTTTCATGTAGGCTCAGTCTTAAATACTTAAAGCAGTTTAAGCACAGAAGTAGAACCATATTAATCCAACATAGTTTTTGCTCACTTCCTGCCTGATGTCACAGAAACTTGATTATTGCTCCCCCTACTTTCTTTAAACAACTCACAAAATGATGCTTCAATTTCCTGGGATTCTGCCTGTGCATTCTTGTGCTCTCCAGGGTTGCTTGAAAGCTACTGTTTGAAGCAAGGATTTCTCTCTCTCTTTTAGGAAAAAATGAACTAACAATAACACTCTCCTCACTTTCCTGCTCCCAGGCTGCTACCACAAACACTATTGCTGGGGCAGCAACTCTTCAGATGGGAGAGGCTGAAACGATTAGTAATTACAGTTACAAAAGCATAAACCCCCGTCTCAAAGTTCTTCTTTTCCCTGCTCTCCCTTCAATTTTTATGAGCCAAGGAAATACCCTATGACCTCTTCATATGGGAAGCCCCATAGAAAAGTTCAATTAAATGATGACTAAAAGAGCTCTTTATGATGAGGTAGGGTCCCTAATTACAAAAACTTTGCAGAGGCAAGGCACATATCTATTTCTGTGGAGTAGCATCAAACTAAATCAAATGGCAAAGAGAAAGAAAAGTCGGCCAAGGGAAATGCCAGAGAACTCATCTCCCCTAGCCTCTCTGTTATGAATTGTTTTTACTTTTGTCACTTAAAAAAAAAAATCCTCACCGGTATTTATTTTTTAAATTCTACATGGTACAATCCCATAAAGTAACCAGTTACTTACAACCACAACAGAAAATCGAGGAGAAAAAAATCCCATCATGGTGATTTTTGCTCAACTCAAATGGAATTTCAAAATGTAGATATAACAATGACAGGAAATTACACTAACAAACCCGAAGGGTTTTTATTTGTGCCTCAAAATTCTTTAGAAAGTTTTCCCACAAGGGAATACATTCCCAATTTTCTTCTCTAAATCAGCATGTCATGTTCACTTCAGATTTCATTATCAGAAAAAAAGGTTAATTTTACAGTGTGTACATAGGCCAAGTAATGAGATGCTATCTACCAGTAATATAAAATGGATTTTAGAACAGACGCAATTTGAGCAGCTTTTTTAATGGCTATATCAAAATTCTTACTCACAATGCTCCTTTACAACAGAGCACAGTGGGCAAACTGGATAATACTTTCTGAAATAGGAAGCAAAACAAAGCACACAGATCTTCTGTTAATTTTGAATGTGGCTTATCTGTTAGAAAGTATGCTGCTGGCACATGATTCAAAAACACACACAGTGTTTGACCTTACTGCTTTTAACACAAGCCTACGTGAATCTGGCCATATGACATGAGTTGCTGCTTTTATAAAGATTAGCAGAAACTTTATATATAGTGAAGACTATTTTTTCTCTCAGTATCTTTGATTATTCCCATAGCTCTACAGGGAGGATCAATTCTCGTGACAATGCCTACCACTTAATAAAATGACATGGCAGAAAATGTGACAAGACTGTCTCTGCTAGAAGCCACTCATTGTAATGTGACATAAAATGGTGTCATCCAACCAGATGATATTAAAATGCAAAAAGGAGACAAACAACAAACAAGCACAACCAAGGGAAAAAATACAAGGATTTTCAGTGGAAACCTGCCTTGGAAAATTACCATTTAAACAACATTTTAAAAGTTCTCCTTTTCAAACAACTCATGGAAAATCAGGAATATTTGTTCCTGTTATTTTTACTGCACTTGGAGCTGGGATTCCAAAGCATCAGGCACTATGCTAAACACCAGAGATGAACTGGCACCTGGAGCAAGCTGCTGTTGCTGCAGGGGTTAATAGAGAACCGGATGCTGATCAGTGCACGGAGTGGTCATTTCAAGCCAAAATTTGGTGATGGAAAGCCAACAGGAGGGTTAACATTTCCAACTTCTGCCCACTGCCCCCCCACCTCCTCCCCAGGAACAGCTTCCCTCTATCCAGAGCCCACCCCATGGCTGCTGCTTTGCCCTCCTAGCCATTTTGTGCCTGCCCGCCAGAGCTGCTGCAAGGAAGGTAAAAGGTATAGTTATGAAGAAGGAAAGATAAAGCACTTCCTGCCCCCCCACCCCTCCTTTAAGCAGCACCTGGGACACTTGTCCTGTTCACCCACCTGTAGGTACACTACTGCCAAACACAGAACAGAAAGAGTATATGGGAACAGGGAACTGCTGGAGCCCAAGAAAGGAAGTTCACAGGTATGGATCAGTGAACTGAACTGCAGAGCACCACACAGAAGGTCACTGCGTGAGAAAAAGAAACCAGGTTCCCTAACCTACCACCCAGTGCCCTACTCACACAAGGTCATTACCTCCCAGCTGAAGAGCCTTGCAGGCAAGGCTGACAACAAGCTTTTCAATGTCAATGTGCATTTGTGTGGTTAGCAGATGAATGCGAGTCCTCCCCAGTCTTTCACCCCACATTCTTTGAGACTGAATTTCATATACAGATCACAGGCAGTCCACTGCACAGTTTTATGAGTCCACAGGAGCTAATGACTATTCTTCTGAGTAGTGTGGAACTGCAATCTAGCAGTTTTCAGACCACTTTCAAACAATGTTTTCAGACCACTATAAAATATGTGTGGCCTGGCTTTTATTCTTGACATTAAAAACGTATCTAGTATGAAGTAAGTGCTTACACGTGGGCTTATTCATTTTTTGACAATTTAAAAATGAGATGTCAGCTATTAAATTAGTAATCACCAATGGAGAAGTGCTTCAACAATTAAAAAGGGGGGGGGGGGAACCCCTTCTAAACACCCAGATCTTTAGTTTTCATCCAGACTCTAATCCCACATCTCCAACTACAGCCTTGTTTCCTCAACCCCAAGGCTCCAGAACTGAACTATGCTCTCCATAGTTTTATTATATTGACTCTCATTCCTAGCCTGGATCCTCCAGCTCACGTCTCTAACCTGAAAATAGAGAACAAGGGAGGCAAAGAATGGAGGAAGATGTCTAGTGAATATAATGGGAATCCAGAGTAGGAGGCTGAAGATGTACCAGCTGATGTTCAGTGCTTGGCAGAGGAAGCCATTTGCAGTGCACAAACTAGTAAAGCAAAAAGCAACCAAGCTGTATATTCTTGAGCCCTGGTTACAAAATCACCATAGCCATTTTATTAATTCTTTACATTCAGAGGTTTTCCTCTCATTTATGAAACATCCTTATAATTAAGACAGAGCCAATGGCTATGGAACAGGCCTCAGGCCAAAAAGCCATTCATATAATCATATATATGGTCTTTTCAAAAACTTCTATGCTCTGAAGACACAGCTTTATCAATAGCACCAGCTTTTCTTTGATCAGTGCTTTTTACATAAAGCAGTACAAGGGAGTAGAAAGTTCTCGGCTTCAGACTACAAGAGCTGGATCTGTGGTTAGAACTCTTGTTGGCAAACCAAAGCTTACATGAAGCACAGAAAAGCCCCTCCAGTTCTTCCTCCTGAAACCCGATTCCCTTAGGGAAAGGAACAAAAGAAATCTTGAAGCCAACAGATCCAGCAGAATGCCTGGGAGAAGCAGCAGGACTAACAGGCAGGGACAGAGTTCTCTCAATAGCCTCTTCCAGGCTGACAACTGCGCAGGCCCAGTGAAAAATCAAGGTTATCCTATTGTTGCTAAGCCCAACTGCCCTCTTTGAGATGAAGTTCCCACAGGAAATGGCTGACTAGTCTGCCACAGCGAAGTGTGATCCACACTTCCTATGTCAGCAAGAGCAGTGCCAAATGCTTTTGCCAAATGCCAGCAGTTATCTGTGTGCAAATAAGCTTTGCTAAGCCTATCTCCCTGCAGTGATTACTTCACATGTACAGTCCACACAATCTGCATTGGCAGAGTATGAATTCCTCTCCTTGTGACTGATGAACCCACCAACTCCCAAGATAACTTCACATTTTATTTGTACCTGGAAGCTGGCAGACAGGGACCTACCTGTTTTTCAAACACAGCTGGTCCACCTCATGTCTGTTAATTTTTCTACCGTGGCTCAGGCTGTACTGAAGGCAGCTGTCAACTACAGCTTAGAATTTAACAAGATCTCAGCACTTCTGTCCAACAATGCCATGTATACGTGCAAGGCTCTCCGATGTACTCCAGAGAACAATGCCCAGCACAGTTCATGTCACCTCCAATGCGCACATTCTGTCTTTAGTAACATCTGGCACATGCAGTTCCCTGATGTGTATAGCCTGGTTTCCGCCTTCAAGACAGCCTTCAAGTACTGTCCAGGCCGTAAGCTCCAGTACAGGGAGTCCCTCACTTATCAAAGTGGGGACCCACATGCAACTGTCGCTGCAATCAGAGCCTGTATTCAAAAGGTGGAATTTATGGTTCAACACGGTCCATTACTACACCAAGGATATGTAGTAGTACCAACAGTTTGTGTACAAGGAGCTGGAAGACTGTGCCTGTATTTTGGGACTGTTTGTGACTGGTTTCCACATCTTCACACGCTGGCAAAACATTGCCTCACCATTCCAACCGACTCAGTGGACACTGAGTGTGTGATCTCAGTTTAAGGACAAGCGTTTATCCCACACAGACAGAAGATGTCAGTGGCAACTGTCGGTGGATGCTGCATGCTAGTGTTTAACAGTTAGCATGAATTGCCCGTGTCAAGGTTAGCAATGAGCATTGTTAAAATTCCTTTTAACGTCATCAATAAAGTATGGTGATGGTATTAGTTACAACTGATGGTGTGTATAGCTTTATTTCATAAGACATTTCAGTTTAGAGTTTAATTAAATGCTTAGATTGTGTAATGTGTCAATTAATGGCTTCCAAGGGCTTAACTGTTTTGCCAGAGGCATGGGGGGGGGGGGGGGGGGGTCTG
>NW_005842500.1:727229-732448 GCF_000455745.1 Alligator sinensis
GGGGGGGGGATGTCTCTGCTGTGATAAACCTGCAAAAAATGATGGCTGGTGCCATGAGCAGGCCACAAAACTGCCAATCTGTGGTCTCAACTTGGGTAGGTCCCTAGCCATGAAAGTTCAGTTTTGTCATTGGTTTACACTTGTTTTAACCAACCAGTTCTGTCATTTCTAAGACTTGTGTAAAGGAAAGAAATTAACTTTTTTTTAGTCAGTTAGCATCTATCCACACAGCCAAGGAACAAAATTTGGTCCTTATAAAGAAAACTAAAGTCGAGTCTATATCTTACAAAGTTTCATCTTTTGTTTTCAAAGCAAAATATCAGCACAGATAGTAAAAACAAACAAATAAAAAACCCACAGGCTTACATGCTCAGACTTTATATATTATTAGTTGCTGATTACTTTATTAGAAGTCCATCTTCATCTAGAATCTCTATCCTACCTGTGACCACCATAGATGGATTCTTGTGGCTGCAGGAGTACCAACCAGACAACATATGTGCCTCCATATCTTAATTTAGATCCAAGCATATTCCCTCCCTCCACTACTGACAGTCCTTAATGAAGACCCAAAATAGTTCATGCATAGAAGGGGTGCCAGCTCATACAGCAGCCTGCCAGCCCAACCTTTTGCTCTAGACTCTGACGGCCCAAGGCAGTAAAGTCATGGGGCTCGAGATCACAATGCTGCCAGCAGATGCTTTTCAGGTTTAAGCAGCATGTACATTTCTAGGGAGAAAACAAAATAATGTTGAAACAGAAAGAGGCCAATTCTGTTCCACCTATGTCTTGGTGAACTGTGGCATCTAGTGCAATTCTATTCCAAACTGCTCAAGTCCATGAAAAACTGTTAATACAAAAAGTGGATGAGTTCTCCTCCTCGCTGCTTTTCTTTATTAGTCTTAAGGTTTAGATAATGGTGTGTTACACAAGCAGATGCATGAATGGATTTTTCAGGGATCTGAGCAGGGTGGAACAGAATCAAACTTTGCCACCCAAGTCCACTTAAAAACCCAACAGGTGAAACTGAATTTGACCCAAAATTAACATAATATACAGAAGACACAGCCAGTGGATGAAGAGGAACACGAGAGAGGAAGGGACAGAGAGAAACTAAAAGAAAAAAATATACATTCATATGAGGAGAGACAGTGGCAGCTGCGTGCCATAGATCAGCAACACCAACTGCTGAGAGCAGTGGGCATGCACATTTAGGTAACTGATCAGTAGGGACTGAATGGCAGGGCTGACAACCTCTGCACCCATAACGGCTTATCTGAACCTGTCCACCTAATCAATACTGCCATCTCTGCTATTTTTTGTCAACCCTATGCATGGATGGGACTGGAGGTAACATGTTTAAAATCACACTGCATTCGAAAACTTCAGAAATTAGTCCAAGTTACCATAGTTAAACGTGCATTCTTTGCATGGATTACAAGTGGCAGTACTTCATGTCCACATCAACATGAGATGCTGATTGCGCAGTAGCATTGCATGGCAGAAAGTACGATGTGATGGGACTGCACAGTAGTCTTGCACTACCGTGCAGTCAGCATCATGAAAAAGCTGTTCGGTGGTGCTACTGTGCAGTAACTACAATTACTGTGCAATCATTTAGTACTTGTTTATACAAGTACTAAATGTGCAGTAACTCAGTATTTACTTACTGAGTTTTCATCACTAATCTTCGGCAAATGTCATGGGAAGCCATAATTATTACAGGCAAACTGGGTCAAGTAAAACAATATATTTCACTGATTTAAAAATTTTTTACAGATATTTTCATGTCTTGACTAGAGAAAAAAAACCCAGACAAAGTCACTCCACACTCTTCAATGTTGAGTTAACAGTCCTATCCCAAGATGTAATATTATTATTTTCATTGGACTATGAAGAACTTCTGGCAAAGCTATTAATTTTTTCATTTTTGCATTTTCTGTGTGGTTTCACAAAATCAATCAGGGACCATACTGATGAAAGCCACTCTGCTTTGCCCAAAACAATTAGGTCTTATTTATTTCTCTCCTGTTTCTCCCACTCAGCTATTATGAAATCAGCAGTGTCCTCCACTCTGAGGACATACTCCACGAAGAACATAAAAAGTGCCATATTGTGTCAGACCAATGTCCATCTAGCCCAGTGCCGTGTCTCCAACAACAGCAGTAGAACAGGGATTCCCAAAAGGTACGCTGTAGCGCACTAGCGTGCTACAAGAACAACAGAAGTATGCCATGAGATCCTCCTGTGTGAGGAGGTAAGTGCTTGCTTCCCCCTGAGGTACAGACTAGGAGACAGAGGGGGCAGACAGTGGAAAAAGTCCAGCAGGGTGAGGTCCCACCCTGTTTACCCATAAGTGGCACTAGATAGAGCAGTGATTCTCAACTTTTTTAGCCTCTAGGCCTTGCTCCATATTTTTTCTGAAAAATATAAAAAAAAAAAATAATAAAGCACTTCTTCAGTTGCAAAGAATTCAGAAAGACCATCCACAACAGAACAGAACATTTTTGACACCATGGATTACTGTGGATTACTATTTGAAATCTCTGCATTTATCTTGTGAGTCACATGTAGCTGCTTGCATACCTAACTATGCTAATAATGCATGGCACCCTTAAAAGGATCTCACAACATCCTGGTTGAGAATCACTTATCTGAAGTGATCTATTTCCTAGTTATTAGTCTCCCTGGCATCCACTATCATTGGGTTAGAGATGCCAAGAGACACATCCCTGACTCTTCTGTTTAATAGCTATTAATAGATCTATCATCCATGAATTGATCTACTGTTTTAATCCAGCTATGCTATCTGCCTCTACAACCTCTTGTAATGAGCTCCACAAGTTTACACGCTGCTTAAAAAAGTACTTTCTCTTGTTAATTTAACAAAATATTTGTTAAGTGCTGATCTACTTTATTGCCCCATCGAGTATACATATCTGTCTGCCTGTCTACGTATTTTCCCACTGTTGTAAGAGGTGTCACAGCACAGGCCTGTACTCAGGACAGCTGTGTGGCACCAAGGTCAACGCCAGCTCCTGCTGTGCCTATTGGGGCAGTGAGAACAGCCACCACAGTGGCAATGGCTGGTTTTGTGCCCTTTTCCCACCCTCGCTCCCCTAGTTATGCTACTAATAATAATAAGAATAAGAATTTGATTCTACAGAGGCCACGCTTCTAGAGAAGTCAGTGGGAATTCTGAGTGAACAAGGGCCATGCATGTGGGATGCCAGGTAGTGCTGCTTTTCTACCAAAATCTATGAACAAGCAAAACAATAAAAATCAAGTTTTATGTCATTCAAAATAATGTTCATCTAATAAACTGCTATAACTTAGAACTATTTAAAAACATGTCCACAGGGAATCTACACTAAGCTGCTGCTAGGGACTTGTCTCAAACTAAAATAAAATAAAAAAATCATCTGAGCTTCTTATTCTGATTGGGGGGAGGGAGGAAGGGTGCAGCTTCCATGTTCTAGTTAGTTAATAGTTCTGGCATGCCTGTGCTCAAATGCTAAATCTTGCAAGCCATTCAGGCCTGGATATGAGCACAGTAACAAAACTATCTGAGCATTTTCAGTGGAAGTTTAATATGGGTGCATCTACACAAGACACTAGATGTGTAGTAGACTAATTCTACTACACATTAGCAAGTCATGGCAAAAGCTGTGCTAACGTGCAACGGAATTAAGCTACTGCACATTTAGCATCACCAGAAGACCATGCACTGGCACTACTATGAATTAAGTGTTGGCTTCTGCACCTTTAGTCAGTACTGGTTATTACAGGTACTAAACTTAACATGCAGTAGTAATGGTGCATTAATGCACATGTAGAGGCGCACTGTTATACAAATTAGGCTGAATGCTAGTCATGTGAGAACTCAGCATCTAACATTTATGTTGCAGGAGGCTGTCATATTAAATGCAAGACATTAGATAACACTTAGCTTATGTGTATGACCTCATACCTTGCCTATACTCTCAGGATACTAGAGGAATTGACTGGAAAAGCACAGAGTTGCAGTAAGCAACATGCCTATACCATGGTCCCCATCAAATTATATTTACTTCTGTGCTGCAATAAACTGGTATAGACAAAGCACTTTACATGTTTGAAACAGCGAGTTCTGGGTCACACTTGGTCTCTCCCTTGCCACTGAACTATATTCAAGTCATTCTAACTGTACTGAGGAGTTGGGATTATAGTTTTCCTCTTCTCTCACCCCCTGGTCACTCCCACCAGGAAATACAGGAAAACAGCTGTCTGCACAGAGGACATTAAATGTGTTCACTGGCTGACTAATAAAGAATGCTGTTAATTGAGACACTCTGCTCATACTCACCCAGAAAATGAACAGCTTCTACTGGCCAGAGGCCTACAGGACTTCCCCTGCCAGCTACATACATTAGCTAGAATAATGCGAGATTGTGCAAGCATGAAGATTACTTGCAATTTAAGGTCTAACGGACTCATGAGAGAATAAATCAAATATGATAGATACATTTATAAAATTTCATATAACCCCTGTCATTGATTAACTCATTCACGCAAGGGCATACAGCTAAATACAAGCATGTCTAGACAAGCAGTGATGTAAAAATGGCACCTCCTTACTCAACAGATCTGCTCCATTCTTGTACACATTACAAATATTTACTTTGAAGAGGAAGTATTTATTCCAGTTATCCCTGCAGAGCCACCAGGAGAGAGCTGGATTGTATTCTGAATCATCTGTCTTCAGCAGACTTAGTAAGGATCAGTTCTGGCATAGATCTCAAGTGCCCTCACCAGTGCCTGCAGGATAATTTAAGGACTGCCCTCCTGTCATTCCTGTTGTTGTGTGTGGTGTAAAATATATAAATACACATTGGTGCAGCAGCCAGAAGTCAGGTATGCAGCCTCTCAGGCACGAATCCTAACCATCAGAACAAGAAGTCTTTACACAGAATCACCTGCTCTCCCTCAGTAAACATTTAAGCGTTCTCTACAAAGTTGAAGAGCATCAACAGGTAAGACTTGAGTGGCCCACCCCTGAATTTTCTAAAGTAGGGCTGTCCAACTTGCTAACTAAGAGGCCAGCTGGCTATTACAACGCAGTAGTTTCCTCAAGAACCAGATGGCAGATAACTGTCACCTCCTGCCCCGTCACTCCTATCCCCCTTCAGAGTGTTGGACTGTAGGAGAACAACAGAAAAATGTCCTGTCCCCCCATTCCT
>NW_005842500.1:732496-738075 GCF_000455745.1 Alligator sinensis
ATTCCTGCTTTTAGGGCATGACCCCATTCAGAGTTGGGGTTAATGTATCCCTGCCCATCTAGTAGAGGTAGGGTAGAGGACAGCTGCCAAGAGTTATACTAATTTTCCTGACATCACACTGTAAGCCAATACAATGAACTCTTCTTGCCCTCCCAGGGCAAGATCTATTAGGCTGCTCAGCACCCTTCCCTCACCCCAAGATCCAGGGCCTGTTGGCCTACACCAATCACACCATGCTGGTAAGGATCAACAAACTGGGAGGAAAAAAGTATTTTATCTTAGCATTTTATCCTGAGACATTTGCTTTAAATACTCTTTTTGAGTTTTCAAAACAAGTTTGAAGGTTAGTTAAAAATAAATAAACAAATAAATGTGTTTGTTTGTTTGTTTTTGTGGGGGTTTTTTAAATATCCATTTTCATGTCTTTTGTTCACCCCATCCACAGCTCTTTAAACCCTAACTTTTTCATCTTAACTGTCATGAGGCTCCAAGTAACTGCTCTGTCACCTCCAGAGACAACCTACCTTTGATGACACCACAGCAAAAGACTATGTCACTTCCTGCACCCTAGTCAGTATAGTCACCTAAATTTCACATGCTCTGTTGCTCTCTAGCGTAAGGTATCCTAAGACAGGTTTGTTCAACTTTGGCACAGCCCCTGGGCTGCACACTGATGGGGTGACAATGAAGGGGACAAGGAATCCCTCCGGGATCCCCTGCAACTGTGCTGGCTGCATCAGTTGCACTCAGGCTTCCTCTGTGTGAACTGTGGTGGCTCACAGCTCCCTGTCCCCCGCTGCACAGGGTGTGGTAGCAGCACGTGGCCCCCACACTCTGTGCTTACAAAGTTTAATATCTACAAGTCAACGGGACCAGATGAACTACACCTGAGAGTGCTAAAAGAACTGGCCAACAACAGTGCACGACCTATGGCAAAATTATGTGAAGACTCACGGCACTCGCAAGAGGTCCAAGAAGATTGGAAGGCGGCCAATGTGGTGCCTATCTTTAAGAAAGAGAGAAAGGAGGAACCAGGAAGTTACAGACCAATCAATTTGACCTCAATTCCTGATAAAATCCTGAAGAAAATTATCAAAGAATCCATTACAGACAGGCTAACAGAAGGCAGTATTCTGAAGGATAGCCAACATGGCTTCATTACGGGGAGGTCATGCCAAACCAACGTCTTTTCCTTGTACGATCACGTAAGGCACCACCTGGATAGGGGAAAATGAGGTTGATGTCATATACCTGGACTTTAAAAAGGCCTTTGACCTGGTCTTCCACAAAGTCCTCATGAAAAAACTGGGAAAACGCAGCCTTGACTACTTTATGGTCCAGTGGTTAAGTAACTGGCTCCATGGTAGGACCCAAAGAGTATTGACTGACAGAACTGAGTCATCATGGTGGAGGGTGACCAGTGGTGTCTCTCAGGGTTCGCTACTCAGACCAATGCTTTTCAACATGTTCATCAGTGATTTGGATTTGGGTATTAAAAGCAAACTAGCAAAGTTTGCTGATGACATCAAACTTTGGGGGAGCGTGGTCACGCTCGAAGACAGGCTGGCAATACAGGCTGACCTGGACAGGCTTGTGATTAAACCTGATGTTTAAGAACATTAAACCTGATGTCGTTTAATACAGAGAAATGTGAAGCTCTCCATCGGAGGAGAAACAACCCACAACACACTTACAGGTTTGGCACCGCTAAGCTTGCTAGCACCACATCTGAATGAGACCTGGGTGTCATGATAAGATAACAAAATAGACATGAGCCACCAGTGTGATGTCGTAGCTGGCAGATCTAATCAAACACTGGCATGCATGTACCGAGACATCTCAAGCAAGGCTAAGGATGTCATCCTCCGTCTCTACTTGGCCTTGATGAGACTGCAGTTGGAGTACTTCATCCAGTTGAGTGCTGTACTTCAGGAAGGATGTGGAGAAGCTTGAGAGAGTCCTAAGGAGGGCCATGCACATGATTAGAGGGCTAGAGACCAGGTCATACCAGAAGAGGCTGAGAGACTTGGGACTGTTCAGCCTGGAGAAGATAAGTCTCAGAGGGGATTTGGTGGCAGCCTGTAAGTATACCAAGGGCATACATCAGGGCCTGGGGGAGCACCTATTCACCAAGGCCCCCCAGTGGAGGACAAGAAATAATGGGCACAAGCTGATTGAGGATTGCTTCAGACTAGACAAAAGGAAAAAACTTCTTTACAAGTTGAGTATCAAGGGTTTGGAACAGGTTCCCCCCAAAGGTGGTACAGTCATCCACCCTGGTGATCTTCAAAAAGCATCTTGATGCGCATCTTGCTGGGGTCATCTGAACCCAGCAGTCTTTCCTGCCCAAGTGTAGAGGGCTGAACCTGATGATCTGTAAGGTCTCTTCCAGACTCTAACAACTATGAAACTATGAAGTTTAGACTGGATATCCAATAAACTTTCTTCACTGTTAGAATGGCAAAGGCAGTGGAATACACTGCCTAGAGAAAGTTGTGGACTCACCATCACTGGGGGTGTTCAAGAAGAGATTGGACAGCCACTGGTTGGGGAATGATATAGGCGTAGCTATGCCTAACATTCTACTATGGATATTTCCCATGTTTCTGGGCTTTGCTGGTTGCCCCCATCCCAACCCCCTTTTCTGCTACATGTGTCAAGTGTTTTTAAGCCTTCCTTGGAGGCACTGGGTGTTAGCTACGGCCAAGGCTGGGGACTTTCACTGGGGTGCGCCAATGCTCCTCTTGGGAGCAAAGCTGGAGGTTCCTAGCTAGGGGGTCTTGCCCCTCCACTCAGGGTCAGACCAATCCCCATATTTGGGGTCAGGAAGGAATTTACTCCATGGTCACATTGGTACAGATCGGGGGTGTTTTTGCCTTCCTCTGTAGCAAGGGCATGGCCCTCTACCCAGGATCTCTTGAGCATACGTTGGCAATATCTCACAGAAGCAGGACATTGGCTGCCATGGTTCCTCTGCTTTAACTGTGGCAGGTTAGGGTGTTAGGTCTGTGTTGTCAGGGCTGACAGTTGTCTTATGTAGAGTTTAGATTATGGTTTGTATAGGATGGTTTGGATAGGGGTGATCCTGCTTCAGGCAGGGGATTGCATGAGATTAGCATTTCTCAAACCATGGGTTGAGACCCAAAAGTGGGTCGCAAGAATATTTCAAAGGGTCGCAAGCAAGTGCCAGAAAAACGTGCAAAAGCATGGGTTTCCCCTTGCAGGCTGGCAGTGTTCCAGCTTGCAAGGGGCTGCTTGGAGCATGGCCAGCACGCAGCCAGGCCGGTCTTAGGAGCAGCCCCAGCAACCAGATGCAGGTATGCTGAGCAGGAGTTGGAGGGCCAGGGCTTGGGGACTGTTGTGGGAGGGGGCAGTGTGTGTATGCGTCTGTGTGGAGGGGATGGGTGTATGTGCATGGGGGCGGAAGGTGGCCAGGCACGGAGTCTGCAGCAGGGCAGGGGGAGGGGAGATGGTAAGGCATGTGCCCTTCAGTGGGGAAAGGGGGGGGGGGAAGCTGCGTTCCTGGGCTGGACACCAGGGACAATGCCTGTGCTCATGGGGGCAGGGCAGCTGGGAGACACTGCTCAGGCAGGCGGGGCTGTGCCTAGGTTGGCTGGTATGGCACAGGCCTCCCCTCCTCCTCCCTCTAGCCCGTGCTGGGCTGGACTCACTCCGCTGCTGCTCGCATGAGCTGGAGATGCCACAGCCACCACACTCTGGCCTGAGCAGGTTGGGGGCAGCTGGGGGCCCCTTTCAGCAGGGCTGGGGGGGCAGGGGTTGCATTTGGGAGTGATGGGCCCCAGTATGGCCAGGAGGGCAGGGGGGGCCGGGGCAGGGTACTGTGGGTCAGGCACCAGCAGGACCAGGGCGGCATGGGTCAGGACAAGCTATTGGTCTTGGCAAATGGATCCCAGTACAAAAAAGGTTGAGAACCACTTCACTAGATGACCTTTGAAGGCCCCTTCCAGCCCTATTTCTCTATGATTGAAGTGTGCTCACTGAATTTTCTCATCTCACACAGCTGATATTGATTTGCTGATACTTTTTAAGCCTTTTGGAGATGACAGGTGTACCAATGATATTATTAGCAATAAAAAACTTCTTTCCCACATCCTGGAATCTATTACCCAACATCTGTAATGAAAAAAAAAAAAAAGCTATCTATTCATGGCTTAATAAGAAACACTGAGTCAGCAAACACACACACACGATATCCTTTTTAAACTGGGGAATTGTTCAGTAGATGTATTCTTTTATATTTCTTGATCCAGCAAAGTAGGTTTCTTCACAAGTAAGAAGCTATTCAGCCCAGTGAACAACTGAATGTATCGTGCATGTACGACAATTCACAGATTTCATCAAAACTTTTTGACGTGCAAAGTTTAGAAAATAACATGTATATATTACGAGTTTGAAAAGTTTATATATTTACAACCTGGGACGCAAATTTTAGTTTATATCCATCACTCCAAACTGTCTCTGCAAATCAGCGCAACTCCCTTTTCCTGACACACAGCAGATCCACAATTCTCAAACGTGGAACTAGCTTGGTAAAGAAGTTGCACTTATTGAATAAACTCAGTAACCTAAGATGGGGGAGGGGTGGTGCCAGTGTGCCCCCCCCGCCCCCCCCAAGTCTTTACCGTAACAGAAGCAGCCCTCCACCCGAAAGCTACAAGAGCCATGCAGACAACTCCATGCCCAATAGTGTATCTGGGAAGGAAGGGTGGCGGAATAACAGCTCTTTTCCCTCCCAGCAGGTTTTGTCATGGGAAATACAGCCCTATGCCTGGGGGTAGGAAAAAAGGGAATGAATAGGGCACCAGAAGTGGCCTTTGGGGAGTCCACACAATAGCCTGACCCCAAGACTGGTAGCCCAAGCCCAAGCCGCTGCTGGAATGAAAAAAAGAATTCATAGACTTCATAGACTCTAGGGCTGGAAGGGACCTCGGAAGATCGAGTCCAGCCCCCCGTCCAAAGGGCAGGAAGTCAGCTGGGGTCATAGGATCCCAACAAGATAAGCATCCAATTTACTCTTGAGGGTGTTCAATGTAGGTGCTTGAACCACCTCCAATGGCAGGCTGTTCCAGACCTTGGGGGCTCGAACAGTAAAGAAATTCTTCCTTATGTCCAGCCTGAAACTGTCTTGTAGTAGTTTATAACCGTTCGACCTCATCATCCCTTGGGGCACTCTGGTGAACAAACGTTCCCCCAGATACTGGTGGTCACCCCTGATAAAAACGTATAGGTGGCCATCAGATCACCCCTGAGCCTGCGCTTTTCCAGGCTAAAGAGCCCCATGGCTCTCAGCCTGTCATCGTAAGGTCTGTTTTCCTGATATATGATCATGCATGTGGCTCTTCTCTGCACTCTCTCAAGCTTCTCCACATCCTTTTTGAAATGTGGAGCCCAAAACTGGACCCAGAACTCCAGCTGCGGCCTCACCAAGGCCGGGTACAAGGGGAGAATGACATCCCAGGATTTGCTTGAGAAGCATCTATGGATGCAAGTCAGCGTTTTGGTCACTTTACTAGCCACAGCATCGCATTGCAGGCTCATGTTCATCTTGTGGTCAATGA
>NW_005842500.1:741503-742094 GCF_000455745.1 Alligator sinensis
TCTCAAAGATCCATGCCAGAGGCTGGGCTATGATGCTCGCCAGCTCCTTGAGTACCCTGCGGTGTAGATTGTCAGGGCCGGCTGACTTGAAGGTATCCAGCCTCTCAAGGTGTTCCTTCACGAGGTCAGCAGTGATAGAGGGCAGGGGATCTCCCTCACCCAGACCTCCCTGTTCCGTAGTGGCCATGGGCGTCCCATTGGACAGATGAAAGACCGACACAAAGTACTCCAGACCAGAAGGGTTTGGGGGAGATCATTTCCCCTAGCGCCCCCCGGGATAACAAGGAACAATGGCCACAAGTTGTTGGAGAGTAGGTTTAGATTAGACATCCATAAGAACTACTTCACAGTCAGGGTGGCTAGGATCTGGACCCAACTTCCAAGGGAAGTGGTGCTGGCTCCTACCCTGGGGGTCTTTAAGAAGAGGCCTAATGCCTACCTGGCTGGGGTCATTTGAGCCCATTTTTCCTCCTGCCCAGGCAGGGGGTCGGACTTGAAGGTCTACAAGGTCCCTTCCGACCCTACTTCTATGATTCAATCGGTTAGCTCTTTCCTGGGCGTCAGTTGTCAGTTGTCCCATCTGGTTCAGCA
>NW_005842500.1:742266-775278 GCF_000455745.1 Alligator sinensis
TGAGGATCGCTCCCTTGAGGAGCAACCACTCTTCCTGAACTCCCCTCCCCCTGGGGTCGTGGTCCCTTAGGGCCTCACTGACAAGCCTCCTCAGCTTGTCAAAGTTGGCTTTCCTGAAGTCAAAGACTTCAGTGTTGCTGACTGACTTGCCAGCTTTACAGCGGATGGTGAAGGTGATCAGCTCGTGGTCACTGTCACCCAGTTTCCCATCAATCACTAGGTCGCCAATTAGGTTATCACCAGTAGCCAGTACCAGGTCGAGCAGTGCTTTACCTCTCATTGGCCTGTAGACTTCTTGAGTCAGGTAGAGGTCATTCACGCATGATAGGAAGCTTTGCGACTGCTCGGATTTTGCTGAGTGATCTTCCCACGAGATGTCTGGGTAACTGAAGTCACCCATGACAACCATGGTCCTGGAGCATGCAGCCTCAGCCAGTTCCCGGGCACACTCCTGGTCAAGCTCTTGACTTTGGGTGGGAGGTATATAGTAGACTCCTACTGTTGTGTCCCCTGTGCCGTGTTCCCCACGGATTTTAACCCAGAGGGTCTCCAGTCGTCCACCCTGGTCACCAACATCAGCTTACAGGGACACGTAGCTTTCCTTAACATAGAAAGCTACACCCCTGCCCCTTTTATCTACTCAATCCCTCATGTACAGGGCCATCTATACTCGTGGTCCAGTCCTGGGTGGAGTCCCACCAGGTCTCCGTTATCCCTATGACGTCATAATTATTTGCGTTTAGCAGGAGAATGAGTTCCTCCTGCTTATTCCCAAGCTCCTGGCATTTGTGTACAGGCAGGCAAGAGTCCCTTTGGGGCAGGTAAGGTTCCTCTCCCTCTTTCTTCTGTGCTTCCTGCCTCTGCTCTCTACTGTCCCAGGCATTGAAAGAGCTGACTGTGCTTCTGAACAACTTGCAGACATAGCAAGTACATGCACCCCAGAGCAGGTGACCCTAATAGTAGATCCAGGATGCCAAAAAGACAGGTGCAGCAGCAGGGAAGAGCCTACTAAGCATGTGTCCAGTAGTCAAGACCAGCGCTGCTGGCAGCAAGCTGAAGGCAAAGCTGGGATCAGACCACACCATCACGTCCGCCTTGGATCTGCTCCTGAGTGACTATACACCTTTTGGCCTCAGCCAGCCCCTGCCCATCCAGACCCCACTCTCCCACCCCAAACGCACATTAATTTTACCAGCTGAACAAACCCACTGCCTTCCACTCATAAAAGCTTCAGGCTTATGTGCTTTTTCTCTCCTTATTGCTTCATTTTCATTACACACGTGACTCTGAGGCAGTAAAATAAGATTACCTTACTCCAGGTTTAAAGCATTACTTAAGAGAGAACACTGCATAAGATACATAGGTTTGCTGAAGAATGAACATACCTCAGCTCTTCCTCCAGCCAGTCCTCCAGACGAACTCTTGTCAACCTGGTTTAAACAAAGGGTTGTTTCAATTAGTGAAACATTACTAACTGACAGGGCAAATTCCAAAAATATTTCAACGCTATTAAAAATTATGTTTTTTTCATTACAACTGGATTTCAGAAATAATATTTAACCCCAAATCGGCCACGTGGGTATGCCCTAAGAAAGCTCCTAGTATCAGTGAGCGCATAACAAGGATTTTCCCCAAAACTTCAGAAAGGTTCATTGTTATTATGGATTCTAGTTTTCAGTTTTCCATTTGCAGTCCTAATTGCGATTACTTAATTTTGTCTCAACTTACAAGGAAACTTTTTCTTTATAGGCTTATTGGAATTTGGACTACATAATTAGATCAAAATCAAGATGTTTCATTAGCAATGCAATAAACAACAATTTAGCAAAGAAGAGACTCCAAATTTTGTCCATACATTTTCATTAGTTGTGGACAACCTAGATTCCTACATTGTACGTAACCTTCTACACGCTTCCCATGGTGTAGTTATGCATGACCAAAAAGAGGATTGCAGAGAGCATAATTAAGAAGTCACTTCTGCAGCAATGGACTGATGACAGCATAAACAGTAAATCAATTCTAGAGGAATTCAAAGAGAAGTCATTTGGGGGCAAAGAGAGGTAGAGGCCTTGATATTTATTTTTTTTAAATGAACTCCTGAAACATACTGTTTCTATAGTTGTTTGCAAGTTAAACCAAGAACTGGATTACTGTACTCTGGGGATAAATTTGCAAATATGAGCACTGGAGTTTTCCAGGCCCACAACCATGTGTGCATACAGCAATGTATTTTTCCTGTGAACCTGTTAAAAATCCAAAAATTTATTTTTCCTTAGAGGAGATAAATCCCAGACACACATCATCTCTGAAGGATTTCTACTTGGTTTTATTTATTAATTTTTTTCTCACAAACTTTACTTTTGGAAGCACAGCTGGTTATGTATAATAATACACCAGGTCCTTTCCAACTTGCACATAAACCAATGGAGTGTGCGAGTGAAACCAGTGGGACCTGCACTTCTGCCGATACAAGTGAAGAGTAAACATTTGATAACCTAAACCCAACAAGATAGTTTGTTTTCATTAAATACTTGACATGAATTTCCAGTAACTTAAGTATCACAGAAAAGGAAATTTGGAGGCAAAAATGCTGTGGCAATTTCACTTCAAAGAATGTAGGAAAGCATATAATGTCCTTGAAAAAGACTGGCAGAAGCTGAAAAATATACAGCTGTTTCACCTTTATTTTGAACAGTAACTCTTTCATTAAATATTTAAGCAAAGTCTGTTTGGTTTCTACTTAGGAAGTCTTTCTTTGTCCACTAGTATCTATAAGAGCAATAGCTACAAGGTAACATGGACAATGTAGAAACATAAATCTGATCAAAAAAAATAAAATTACACCTTTCATTTAAAATCAGTGGGTTCTCACATTTCTAATTATGCTAGAACATCTGTTGAGAGTAAACATACAAGTCCCCAAAAACATACGCTCTACTGCCTCAAATGAAAAACCTATTTCATTGCTCCGGGGGCACAGCAGGCTTGTAAATCTAAGTAAGATGCACTGCTATCAGAGGGCGACAGAGAGCCATACTGTACAAGTACAGTTTAAACCTTTGTTAAGAGTGGGAGTCCCTCCTAAAATGGCTTGAAAGATGAATGTTTCTTGTACCCCTTTGTACTAGACCCTAGCACAAGCCACATGGAGCCAGCAACTCTACAAAAGTGGTTTTAGTAGAGAGTAAAGAGAACAATGCTGTGTCTAATTGAAACTACATGGAATGTTTAGATAGACTGAGTGCAATTACTCACACTGGAATAAGGCCAGAGTATTTGGTCTATCACTGCAATAGTTCTAAATTACCTTTAATAACCAAAGAAACACTTCCAACATTCAAAACTAAATGAAGTCCCTCAAGCTGCTAAAACTGAGATGTATAAACAACACACCACAGTAAAAAAAAGAAAGAAAAGATAAATAGTATGTTTTTTAATTGAGCTAATCTTAATTATTTAACAACAATGTAACAGGCTCCAAATCTGTGGCACCTGATAGTTTTGGCAAATTCAAGTTAAAACAAGTACCAGAGCAATAACCCAGCTGTTATTGTTATTTGTAATATGTCTTTGTCATTTACAAATGTCAAAGCCTTTTAGAAAAGGCAGACAAAAAAACCAAAGGGTTCAAGCTACACTCTTCAAAATGAAGCATCTGAAATACACACTTACATTTTCAGATGCTGAATGCTCTTCAGTGCATCCTCACAGGAGCCCTCATTCTGGTTCATATCACTTTTTGAGCAAGTATGTATCAATTATTAATAGCTTTTTAACATTAAAAGTCCTTTGTACTGCAATAAAAGTGGTACAAAACTTAGACTTTCTTCGTTCTTAAGAGCAAGTTAAGAAATATTCTTCCTTGTACTTTCTGCTGATATAATACATTTAAAAAGCTACCTGAATTTACTTGGGGTGCACCAATAGAGATTTTGGGGGGCGATACCGATAGCTGATTTTTAAAGAAGCATATCGGCTGATGTCAATCTGATTTCTGATACAGCTGCCAGCTGCACGCAAGTCCATTCGGGTGGAAGGGGAGTGGGGGAGAAGGAAAGATCATTTGGGGGTGGGGGGGGGGAACAACATGACAGATCAATTCCACCCACGGTGAGGGAGGGGGCAGGAGCTGCCCACTGCAGGCTGGAGCCAGGGCTGTGCCGGGCTTTTCTCGATAGGGGACGGGCTCAGGGTGGGGGCTATGGGGGGGACTACAGCCACCCCAAATTTCACTGCAGCCCCACTCCCATTGCTGCTGCCCCCACGTGCCCAGCGCAGCCCCAGCTCAATGTCTCGCCTCCACCCACACACTGGGAAGAGCCAGAGCTGTGCTGGGCATGCAGTGGTGCTGGAAGTGGGGCTATGGCAAAATGTAGTGTGGCTGTAGCCCACTCTGTGGGCCCTGTCCGAAGCCCAGCCCTCGCCCCCGCAGAGAACAACCCAGCCACACCAGACTTACCAGCTGCATGCAGCTCTCCACACTGCCAGGCTGTGCTCCTTGCTGCCTGCATGCTGTGCTGTGGCTGTATGCTCACACGAGCATTTATCAGCCAAATTATCAGCCGCGTCAGGTTGATTTCCAATACAGCCAATTTTCTTTATGTCAGTACTGATCCGATATCAGATCAATGTATTGGTGCATCTCTACAATTTACTCCAGGCCACTACCAAAATATTAATATTCTATAGAATACTCCACTACTACAAAATGAGGGGTTGATGAAACTACTACAGAATTTAGGTCTGACCTACTATGCAACACACAAGGATCCAACTGCAATGAACATCTTGCATTTGTTCTAAAATAACCACTGAATTGCCAAGTGGGCAGTTTTGCTGTTCTACCTGACATTTTTCCTGCCTACCCCCTCTCTATGGTTTGGAACTCAAGCTCAGCAGAAACAGAAATGCCTTCCTGCAGGCAAGAATGAACAATCTCTCCCAATTACAGAGTCATGTGTGGGCTATGAGCAATTTTCCAAACATAAAAGGGAAAAGGGAATTTGCTATCCATATATTAACAAGCTAAAACAAGCCAACCTGCAGATGGAAGGGATCAAAATGTCTGTTTGAGTCACCTCAAAATTAATCCCCTCCAGGAATGCTTTTCTCTCACCATGCCCTCCCCTCCACCTCCACCCTGCCCCCAGCAGAAAGCTAAGCTCAAAGAATGTGTCCAGTTATTTTATATGATACTCAAAATAGACCACAATCTCTTTTTTCTGTGAAATAATATATGTTCATTTTCCTCTCAACCCCACAAAACATGAGAACACAGTACAGATCAGGACTGCTTTCAGACCTTTTGTCTATCAATCAAATTGGCATGTTTTGCCAGAAACAAACAATTCATGTTCAGGAGTTTGCACAGCAGTAGGGCAGCCTTCAGCACCACTCAGATGTCCCTTCAACTGCGATAGTAATATTCTTTCAGAGTGAAGAGAAGGCATGAATAAAATGTATTGTGATTTCTAAACACACAGAGGGCACACGGCATCTACATGGGCAATTCAAGTGCATGAATTTACTGCCCCCTGGACTAAGCTCCAAACTTGAAGCTGCCTGGAGCTGCCCCTGGAGCAGCACGGGCTCAAAAACTGATACCTGGATTTCCAGGTCTCAAATAAAAACACCGCAGACAAAATCAGTGCAGGGCACAGTTCCCCACCGTGCCCTAAGGCAAGCTGGAGCTGGGACCTCCAGAGACACTCTGGCATCCAGCCAGAGCATCTCTATGGTGCCCCCTGCTGCCCTAGCACGCTACATTCACATGCTGGGGCAAACAGAAGAGGTGTATGGCTGTGGCCTGGGTGCTATCCCAAGTAGGGACCGGGGGGGTGGGGGGTGCTGGTTGGGGATGTGGGTCCCCCGCAGGGCCCACAGCCCTCCCCTGCCTCTCCCACAGCAGCAGCAGCCATGGGGCGCTCAGGGTCCACTGCGACCAGAGCCCCCAGCAGCGCGGTATGCCCTCGATCACCTCAGAGCCGATGCCGCTTGTGTCACCAGTCGTGGGACTGGCCCAGCTTGGCACGGGGCTATGCGGCTTCAGGCGACACTGGGGCCACTCGGGCTGTCACCAAGGGGCTGGCACCGCTCGCAGGGACCACGTGTCCTGCCTCCATAGGCCCTGTGCACCAGCCAGCTGGGCCAGTTCCATGGACCCGGCCCAGCACAGGACGTGGTACTCACAAGTGGCACCAGGCCTTGTGGGACACCCCAAGTGGCCCCATGTCGCACTGCACCAGCCCCGTGACAGGTGACACAAGCAGTGCCAGCTCTGAGGCGATCGGGGCCACGCCATGCTGCTGGGGGCTCTGGCTGCAGCAGGCCCCAAGTGCCCCATGGCCACCGCTGCTGCAGGGGTGAGCTGTGGGCCCTGCGAGGGGGTGGCGCACGAGAGCACATGTGTGTCATGCAGGGGGGTATGTGCCATGTGGGGGGCTATGGGTCACGTAGGGGGAAGCTGTGGCCCTGTAGGGGGGGGCTGTGGGCCCTGCAGGGAGGCAGCCTATGTGCTGTGCAGGGGGGGGCTGCACCCTGTGGGGGGGCAGGGGACCCACCCCTCCTGAGCAGAGCACACAATCCACCCACAACACCCACATCCCCAAGCCACCCCCCACAAACCCCTCACCCACATACCCAGCCACAAACCCCCGCAGAAGCCCCATACTCCCACAAACCTTACCCCTGCATACCCTACATCCACCCTTAAACTCCTCCACCTCCCCAATTGCTTTACACTTTTAAATATATCAATAAAAAATTGCTCAACATTGCCCAAATATCTCAATAAAACATTGCCCTCTGTATACAGACTTACCCTCTGTAAAGAAAGGGGAATGTAGCATTTCTTCTACAACAGAAAGGGGAGTCCACCTAGGGCTGACAGAGATGCCCCTACTGCATCTATGAGGTCTAGTACAAGGCAGTAGAGCTGAGGCTTAGCGGGATAAGGAGTTATACCTAAACAAACCTTGGTCTGTTCTTTGGGAAAAGCAGTGGGACAGCAGGGAGACACTTGGGGCTCTAGCGGGAACCCTGTGGATGGGTTTGTGAGTTTTATAGTCCCAAAGGGATGGCATGTTGTATGGGATATTCAGCCAGGATGTGCCTAATATCCAAGAAGCACATCTTCTGGGTGACAGCTGCTCAGATGGCAGAGCGGGGGCACCCCATCAGGGTCTGGCAGAGGTGCAGCCTTGGGGCAGCAGATCCAATGGGGTGGATGCTGTTGCAGATGGCAGCAGGTCACAGCCAGGCAGCAGCCCCCACTGCCAGACTGCTGCACGAAGTAGAGGGTACAGGGGCCACTACAGGTTATGGCTGTTTCAGCAGTCCAGCTGGCACAAGGGGTAGTGTCCCCGGATACCAAGTGGCTGGGCTTCAGAAGCTCCTGTCTATTTGTAACACGCATATGATGAGCCCTAAGGCCCACCCCATGTGGAGTTACTAGTGAAGCTCCTGAGGGCAAGTAGCCCTGAGCTGCTTGCCAGAGCAAGTTTTTATCCTGCTGGAGCCAGCACCTGTGCTGGCCTCAGGCTCCAGCTCCCCTTGGCTGCAGGTCCGGGAGGAGCTTGGCAGGGTTATTTTGTCCCAAGTAGCACAACTTGCCCCATACCAAAGTGCATGTCTGGGCATGTGTACCGAGGCAAAAATCCCCGACTCAAATTTGTGCTGTTCCTACCTGAGCTGCTGCAAGCGCACGTGCCTGCATGCATGGACACACCCAGAATGTTCACATTTTGAAATTCTTTAACAGATATTAATAGAGTTAATTTCATGAAGGCAAATACTCATGGAGAAAAATAATTTAGCTGGTAAGAAGTATATGTTTGATACACCCAATTCATTTAATACATTTAACACAATATGTATAACACACACATGAAATATATATTTCTAATATAAAATTGACCCTCTGGCACTTAAAGCCTTCTGCACCACATCAACCCTACTCTGAAGGCTCGAGTGATGCGCATGTCTTCAGTAACACACAAATCTTACAATACCTTCTCTCTACAGTGTTGAAGTGCACTGGCCAACATCTGAATGAATAGAATTCTGAGGGGATTTGGGAAGAGGTCTTTTGTTCCACTAAACCACAAAAAGGAAACAGCATCCTTCAAAAGTCAGTTTAAGCACTTAGCATGAATGCTGTGTGCCCCCAGAGGCCAGGGGGGCACGGCGAGCTCCTGCAGGCGGCAGTGGTGCTGTCAGCGGTGAGCGGTCAGCTCCTACAGGCAGCCGCAGTGCTGTCGGTGGCAGGGCGGAGGGCGAGCACCAACCAACGGTCAGCAACCACCCACAGACACTGACAGCAGCAGCAGCCAGCGGCAATTGGGGACTGCCCACAGACACCACCAGCGGTGTCGGCGGTGCAGGGGTGGCAAGCGGCAACCGCCCACAAGTGCCGCTGACAGCGTCAGCAGCACCTTTTTGCAGGAGGTGTACCACTAAGCTCAGGGGGTGCACATGCGCCCACTACATGTTGCTAATGACTTATAGCTACCACAAATGGTGCAGTTTCCTCCCATTGAAGTCAAAACTAAAATTCCATGGAAACAGGATTTTTTTTCAGTTTCAAGGCATCCCTCATTAAACTAAAAGCAGAAAATGCAGCTCTTAGTTTTCACTCATTTCTTGATTACAGAATATAATAGAGCAATTCTTCTGTTGCAAAGAACTCAGAAAGACCACAATAGATCAGAATCTTTTTGACACTATGCATTCCTGTTTGAAATCTCTGGGTTCATCTTGTGAATAATCTGTATTGTTTGCACACTTAATATTGCATACACCCTTGAAAGAATCTTGTGGCATCCTGGTTAAGAATCTGGCTGGTATAAGCCCTAGCAAGTGGTGGTGGTACATACATCACTTGCCTGCGATGCAGATATAGGCGCAGGTCCATGCCACCCAGCTGTGCCAAAGCATAGTGTTGTCATAGACCCCACCGCCAAAGCCCCAGAGCTCTGTAGCCCAAATCCAATGGTTCTGTGGGCCAGATCCAGCCTGAAGGCCGTAGGCTGCCCATCCTGCTACAACGCTTACAAGGAAGTTAAGGGAAGAAATGTGATCCAAGTTGAAAGGGGTCAAACAAATGACACGGGGGTCCAGTTCACGGATGCCCCATACCAAAGTGAAATACAGTGGAAAATTTTGGAAGTTACTATTTCACATACAAAGTAAATTTCAACTTGCAAATATCTTCACTGGCAATGGATTTACTTTAGAACCCATTAACATTGCTTAAAATAGACCACTTTTAGAAACTGAAAATTATTTACCAAAAATCTGGTTTGGAGAATCTTTTTTATTTCCAAACTTTCCCCTATAACATGCATATATAAACACCTGTGTTATATATTTCACCTGTGGTCTTTAAAATCACAGGTGAAATTCCAATTCAGTCAGTATCCTTGCATTTTAGAACTCCATGTTTAGTCAGGTTCAATGGCTGGAGACCACTGTTTATTCACCTACAGGTAAAGTATGTGTAATAGGAATGTAATCCTGTCCTGCTAAATGCTGAAATGAAGACGGGTCACTGAGAGGGGCTCAGCCATTTTGCCTTTCAATAGTAACTTCTATAGGACCAATTGGATTCTGTTTTTAAAGTGGTTTTGATAGTAAGGATGTAAGTTCAGTAGCAACTAGATGGAAGCCATGAACTTTCAGAAAGGCCGCTGAAAACCAATCAGGTGGTAATGAGTTGGCTTACGTACTCATTTTAGGAACTTAATTACATGATACAATCCACTTTTTTTTTTTTTTTTATATGAAGAGACAGCTATACAGATTTTAAAAATCAGAACCAGACTACAAATAACAACACACTAGTTGCACCCACACTTTGCTGCAGAAGATTTGATTTTGTTTATTTTTATAACCTTTTGTCATAATCATCATCTTCACTTTATGGTTTATGCATCATTGCATGTTCCAACTTCAAAAGCTTTCAGACCATCGTTTCCATCTGCTTTCTTCTCTTGTAGACTGTAACTGAAATTTCTGACATGGGTGAGCTACCATCTCTACCCCCAACCTGGAGGACCAGACCAGAGCCCCTTTAGCCAACATTTTCACAGCTCCCTGGAGACCTTCATGGAATTTTAACAATGTAGTAAACATTATTAGATGCACTGTAACTGGTATCTAGGCAACGCTGAATCTTGAGCATAGCATTAACTGAGTGGCCCTTCATCCTTATATCACTATGAATTGCGCATAGAGCAGGGGCAGGCAAAATACAGCCCGCCAAGCACTTTCATCCAGCCCGCAGGGCCCCCCCGCAAACAAACTGTGCCCCAGCCAGCCCTTCCACCCATGAGGGTGGGAGCGAGGCGCCCAGGTATACACACAGCCCCAAAAACATACCCTACTGCCTGGCACCCACCCTTGTGGGCGGAAGGGCTTGACCGGCCAGTGTGCAATTTCCATGTGGGGCTGCTGCTACCACAGCCCCCGGGACCTGCTTGCTTCCCCAGTCTCCTGCTGACTCCAGGCAACAGGTAGGGAAGCAGCAGGGGTGGGGCCACAGCTGGGAGGGAGCCCGTACTGTGGGGCTGGGGCTGGTGGCAGTGCGGAGCCCACACCTAATGGGACAGGGGGTGGTGGCAGTGTGGAGCTGGGGTGGGCAGCATGTGCGGGTGAGTAGGGGGTGTGGGGACCCCCCACAACCCACCCCCCCCCAACCCATGGCATGCAGCCCTGGCAAGTGGTGGCAGCAGCAGCAGGTGGGGCACTCAGTGCACAGACACCTGGCAGGGCATGGCTCTGGCCACCACTGCATGTCACAGCGAGGGGCCCAGCCTCCGCATGGCTGCCTGTATTACCAGTGCTCCCTGCCACTCATGTGCAGCCCCTGCATTCACACAGCAGGGAAGAAAGCTCTATGTGCTGGAGCCAGGTGCTTTCCCTGCCGGGGCTGTGCAGCACCAGAGAGAAACTTCAGGCTCTAGAGCAAGCTGCCTTCCCTACTTGGGGCTTCCCTCCCCTGCAGCACAGCCTAGAGATGTAAAATTTCCAGAACTTTTGAAGCAATAGAAAAAGATGGTTTCTGCTTTTTTTCCAGAAAAAAATGGAAATTCTGGGAAAAATTGAAATGCATGCAATACTTATTTTCTTAGCACCCTTTACAGATCTAAAGTCACTTTGCTACTGTAAGAACATAAAATGTATTATGTATAACTTGGTGTACTCATAAAATTACTATGTTTGGTATATTTATTAAATTCAAAAGTATAGTTTGTTCAGACAATAATTACAAATTTACTAATTGAATTTACTTTAAAATGTTTTTAATTATTACAAACAGAGCTACAAGCTTCTCAACTCTAAGTTTTGCCAGTTTATGAGAATCAGGAACAGATTAAAATTGAAAATAGAAGAAACCATCAACATTATAGTAAAACAAAGAAAGTTATGTATTCTGAACTTAGTCTCCTCCACAGTGTCAAGCAGATACAGAAAGCACTCATTTTTGGAAACAGAGCTGAGAAAAAAAAGGGGAGGAAAAACCAAGACACATTTAATACAAATTTTGCTATATGAAACTTTGTCTAATCAGTCTCATTTTCTGAGCTATCACAATCAGCAGTTTCTGCTTCTTCATTTTTATCATCTTCACTGACTTCTGAAAACCGAAGGTTTACCCAGATTGAGACAAGCTTCTCTACTCTTTCACATGTTACTTTATTTCTTGATTTGGTGTGATTATTTCCAAACAGACCAGTTTCTTTCACATACTGCAGAAGATAGAGGAATCTGGAGCAGGCAAGAAGCAAGAGGAGTCAAAGGCTATGTTGTGCAAAGGTCTTGCCACCAAATTACAGGAGGGATATGCTTGGCGGAGTCCCAGATTGCATTCCTGGATCAAATACATGAAGATGTTCTGTATTCTACAACATTTGAAAGTACCTTTCCAACATCAAGTCCTAAGTGCATTGCTTGTTTTGTAATCCAGTCAAATGCAGTAGCAGTGCTATCATCACTAACAATTCTGCCTTTGAACCTTAGATCCAAGAGATTTGCAGCAGCATGAATTGATTGGCAAGAAAATTCTTTCCATCTGTTAATAAAGTCTTTCACTTTTCTTTCTTTGGTACTTGTAAGTGGAGACACACTTAGATTATCAAAAAGAGTTGATTATATCTGGGCCATTTGGTAAGGAATGTCTGACGAAAGTGCACTGTCCGATTCAGATGCAGTGACTGCTGAAGAAATCTGCTTTAGAATCTTCTGGGAGCTCTGCAGCTGAACCCAGAAAACATCCTCATCAAGTACAGTGTCTCTTACACTTCTGGGTACCTTAAGATCCTCAATTACTACTGTTTCTTGAAGAGCTTTTTTGTTTTTTTAGTAAATTTTCAAATCAGATCACCACTCCATCCCATCTAGTTTTACTACAGAGTTTGTGTCACTATTTTATTGTTTTCATTTTCTTCCTGCTTCTTTCTTAAAGGCTGCAGCTACAATACGAGTAGCTATTACATGTTTTATAACTTATTTTACTCTTCTATAGATCTTTTGCAGAGTATCCAACTTCATGATGTCATTAAGAAGCAAGTTTAGCCCATGGGATACACAATCTATTGCAGTAATAGACTGCAATAATAGACACATATTACTGCAATACGATGTGTATTTATCCATTATGATCTCCCATGCTGCTTTCATGTTACTTGCACCGTCAGTCAGCAAAGCAAATACTTTACACTCCCAAACTTCTGTAGTACTTCACGAAGTTTACTACTGATATACTCTGCCAGTATGCCTGTTTCCGTGCTTCTGTAAAAAACTGGTTGAGTTATCACAAAGTTTATGATTCCTTCTCCCTGCACATTTGTCCATCCATCTGTAAGTATTGCAAGACGCAATGCTTTGTTGATTCTTCCTTGCACAGATTGTATTACACGTTCATATTCTGACTCTAAAAGAGGCTTGCTCAAAGAATGTCTGCTGGGCAAACAGTATGATGGTTAGTAATTTAAAAGCTTCCTGCCAGTATGCATTTTCAGCTATTGACAATGGTGCCCCAAAAGAATATATTACTCTTGCAAGAACATGGTCAATGTTTTCCAGAACTTCAGGTGTCATCTTGTCTACAAATAAAGCTACTGAGAGTCTTTTGTATACAGTTTGGTGCAATATTTGGTTATTTGAGAATGCTGATTGGGCAACCCTTTGTGATGCTGATGTTATAGAAGCAGCAGCAGGAGGGCTTCTGGGTCAAGAACGCAGGAAAGAGCTACCTGCACTTTCGTCATCATGATCTACCTCCTCCTCACTTACACCCATGAAAGATTTTTAATGTCTACAGGACACTTCTTACATACAAGGATGTGTCTGGTCACCCTAATAGCATTTGGAAATGCACATTTCATTTAACAATATTTGCAAATCATATTTTTTTCTCAGAATAACTTGCAGTGTGCAAATGCTTCCATATGCTAGAAGTTGGTCGCACCATTTTGCTGAGGGAGAAAAAAGAAAAATGTAATTTAGTGGCTAGCTTGCATATATAAACACAAAGCTACAAATTTAGTAATGGATGGAGGAGAGGCCTCCTCAGAGTTAACTGTGAACAACTGCCCTGCCCTGCAGGCCTCACCTCACTGCTAAGGTTGGGTGATTTGTCACAAAACATCAGGTTAGTAGGAATTCAATTCTGAATTACATAGGTTATGAAAATATACAAATGCAGCTAAAATATAGTTTAATATACTGAACTCAGAGAAATTTAAAAACTCTTACCTTTCAATAAAGAAGTGTACTTTTTTCAGGTCTTTTGTGCTGCTTCTGTACTTCTGTGGATCTCACGGTCACAGGGCCAAGAGGCAGGTTCCTTCCAACTCCAAAACCTTTAGACTTGCTCTGCCTCCTCTCCTGGGGCTTTTGAGCAACCAGGGCAATAAGCTCCTTGTTTCTAATCTCTACAGGAACAAGTGGATGTTGCTGCCAGTGTCAACTCCCGGTCCTTTGAGGCCTAGTCAGGAGGATAGGAGCAGATCCACCAACCTCTAGATCAAAAGTCAACAATAGAGGAAGTCCACAAGCAAAGAAGGCACTGAATCTTTCTTCCTTCTCTCATGAAAATAGCAGTGCCCTCTGGGGCCTTAATGCATCTTGCATTTGAGAGTTGTACTGTACTGCTTGTCCTCTGTGTACAGGAGCTGTAATGATCTGATACTGTAGATAGTCTTACATAAAAGTCTTCCTTTTACATAGTTATTAGAAAACATTTTGGGGGAGTAAAGGGTAGCAATATATGAACAACTTGTCTTAAACATTTTATTCATCTTTCTAAAAGAAAATATTTCGTAAGAGATTTTTAAAAATTTTTCCAAAAATGTTCAATCTTTCCAATTTTTCAGGCAGAAACAAAAAACAAGTCCTCAGAAAAAATGGGGGCAAAGCTCTTGTTTTTTTTCAATTTTCTTGGGTTTTTTCCAGGCCTTCCTAATTCTAGCATAGCCCCTGAGGGGAAGGGACCTGGCTCCAACATGTGAGGCTTCCCTCCCTGCTGTGCTAGTGCAGGAGCTGTGCATGAGTGACAGGAAGCACCAGCAATATAGGCAGCTCTGTGGAGGCAGCAACCCTTGCTGAGATGTGCAGCGCTGGCTAAAGCCGCACCCCACCAGGTGCCTGGCCCGAGTGCCCTGCCTGCTGCTGCACCATGGGGGGAGAAAGTGTGTGGAGGGGTCCCCATACCCCCCCAACCTCCCTCACACCAACACCCTGCCTCCACAACTCTCCCAACACACCTTATGCCCCACATGGCCACACCCCCTCACAAACCCCCCCACCATACACACATCACATATACCAAACACACACACACACCCCTACACCCACCATGCAGCCCCCACAATCTACAAAACTAATAATTTATTTTTAAGGTATTATGCAATCACCTCTATATACAGTATGCAAACACAAATCATGACAAAAATATTTTTTGTAATAAAATTAAAATATGTTATAATAGGTGTTTGACTTTTAGTGTATGATTTGGGGTTTTTTCTGGTTCCAAGGTACTTGGGTGGCAACCCCCCCTCCCAAAAAGAGTACTTCCAGAAGGCAAGGGGAAAGACTTCCGGTTGCAGAGGTCAAGGGTTAGAGGGTGAGACTTTCTGGTCCCTAGATGGTGACAAGGAAGCGGGGCAACTGTCAAGGGGCAGGACTATTTTATGTAGCCCTCGAAAGCTCACCTAAACACATTAAGCGACCCTCCACCCAAAATAATTGCCCATCGCTGGCATAGACCAACAGATCTGGCCTCTGGAATAAGAGATTCAATTAATATAGATAGATGTGAATGTTATAAAAAAAAAAAAAAAAAAAAAAAAAAAAAAAAAAAAAATCAGATTAGGTGTTTGTTCTAGTTAAAAACAAATGAAACAGGGGAGTCAAATCACAAGTTCCATATTTTTCCTATCACACAAGCAAGCAATGCACATTAAGTTTTCAAGAGAGAGTTGCCCAATGTGATTACTTATTTTGGCTTAAATAAATATGTTCTTTATATTTGGAGTTACTGATGTCACTAAAGCAGAGATTCTCAATCAGAGCGCCTTCAAGGATGCCACAGGATGCCAATGTTAACACTGTTAAGTGTACAAATGTGATTCACAAGATAAACCCAGAGATTTCAAATACGAATCCTCAGTCTATTAACACTATACTGGTCTGTTGTGGTATTTCAGTTTTTGATTACAGCAAAATAATATAGCAATTCTTCTGCTGCAAAGAACTTGTGCAAAGAGCTAATATTTTGCAAGGGGTGCTTGGAGTCTACTGGGGGATACCTTGAGTCTAAAAGTTTTGAGAACAATTGCTTTAAAGCAAATCTTAATGAACTTCAAGTGCATAGGAGGAACTAGTCTAATAATCAGGGACCCTGGCGTTCTCCGATTTTTAAAAATCCCCAATTTTCAGTTAAAAAAAAGTAAGCTCAAATCCACGTTTTTCTGCGATTTAAATAAAACTCCACTAACATATAGATAGATAGATAGATATCTATCAGGGATCATGGAAGATCATCTAATCTTTTATTAGACCAACAAGCTTTTTGCAAAAAAATTCTTTAATTGCAAGCTTTTGGGCACAAACAGCCTTCATCAGGCGTTGGAGAAAAGATTGTAAAAGTTCTCCTGGGTAGAAATGAAAGTTCATATTTCATAGGATTTCACAGAGGAGTCAATAGATAGAAAGCTCCTCTGAGCAAGCACATAGCAGTGTTTCATTTTAATCATGGAAAAATGTGGATTTGGGGTTACTTTTTTTTTTTTTAATCCCCAATTTTGGTTAAATCAGAGAAAACCGGGATCCCTGCTAATAATGAAGGGATGAAAGATATTAGGTTGGTTGTGGGGACGGGGAAGTTAGGACTTGGGAGAGCACAGTCACCTGCTATTTTAAGTAGGAGTAGCAGTGTTAGGGAAGACACAGGAACAAAAAAGTAATGAAAAGCTTAGCAAAGAGCGTAACATGAATAGGTCTCTGGCTTATGCAAGAATCAGTGAGCAGTATTTAGCGCATAGGCAACAAACTAGCTAGAAAGAATGAACAGGTGATTAGGATAGGATAGGATAGCAAGCTTCACACAGGTGCAAAATAGGTGTTTTTTCTAACACTGGAAAAGTTTGGGGGATGTAAAGGCATTATGCATTGTCAAGTTCCAGCCAATGTTAATATGCTGCAAACAGCTACCAGTAATTAATAAGTGGCATTAAACTTAAGTGGTCTATCAACTGATTTTACTCTATACTTACAAGGGTAAGGAAATATTAAAATAGAGTAAAGTTTATGAATATGCAAAGCACATTGTGTACAAGATATAAGAAGGGCATTCTTGGGAGGACAGAGTAAGAAAGAAATGGAAAGACACCTGAGTGACTGCTATGCTGTCTGCTGGCTCCAAGGACTTCACATACAACATGTACGCAATTAACAGAACAATTAATGCTTATTGCATCTAGCTGCTCTTTTATTTCCCAATTTGCTGTTATGGCATTTAGTTTTAGAATTTAATAAAGGTGTAACCCGGGTGGCGGCCCAATAATTGCCACCCCTACCCAATATCAGGGATAGTGTGGTGAGAGTGGGGCACGACTTCCGGCCAGCACCAATTTACTTTCCAGCCGGCCCCTGCTCACCACAGAGCAGCCCGTGGTCCCAAGAAGGTCTAACACTTAACTAATTTAACTATTTACACTTTATTTACAAAACAAGAATAATAGGAAAGGTTATTTACAAGTGAACTTAAATGGCATAACCAGAATCACCAAAACAAACCGGAATGCATTAGTCAACCCTTGACTCAAGAACCACAGGTAGGGTAACTGGCAGCTTTCAGCCACTGCTGAGGTGCTACCACAAGGAAGCATGGTGGTCATTCCCTGCAGCTCCAACAGGTTTCTCAATAAGCAACAAACTGCAACAAGTTAAGCTCTTCTAGTCTGCAGCAAATAAATTGGATCAAACCTCAACCCCCCAAAAAGGCTGAAGGTTGACCCTCTGTGGCAATGAAAAAGGCAAGCAACAAGCAACAGAGTAGGCTCCTGCAGCAATCAGCATGACCCAAGCACAAAGCTCAGGGACTCTGTCCAATGACAATCAGCTGCAGAATAAGGGACAGGACTGAGTCCCCTCTGGGGCAGTCAGTGGCAGAGGGTCAGCAGCACAGGCAGCTCCCAGGGGTTGTTGCTCCAAACCCCTGCTCCAGATGACTGGCTGGGCACCCCATACGCCTCGCAGCTCGCCAATCCCGCTCTGAGCACCGATCTGTGCCCCAAGCTCCCAGGGACCCTCGTCCTTGGCGCTCTGCTGCTCCTCAGGATCCCAGTGCCTTGCCTGCTGCTGTCCCACTTCCCCAGGGAAGGTGAGGGGTTTCCTCAACTCACTGGCCCAGCTTCCTGCTCCAGATAAGGATGCCGCCTGTGCTCCTGGCCGCTGCCTCTTCTCCGCAGTGGAACTGGGGAGGTGACTGCCACCCCCAGCCTCTGGGACGCCTGGCACGTCCAGCACACTGCGATGGGGCCTTGGGGCACCAGCTCTCTGCCCCAAGCCCTGGCCGCTGCTACCACTCTGCTGCAGGGTTGGAGACACAGCCGACTGCTGCTGCCTTCTTCTCCCAGGGCTGTTGAGGCTCTTCAGAGGGGTCTCTCTGCTCCCTCTGCTGGGTCAGCTCCCCCAGATATTCTTAGGTCTCCTGCATCGTTCCCCAGAGTCACTGTCAGCATCCCCCCCATGCCAGTTTGGCTGCTGCTTTTATCCCCTCCGGCAGTCCCTCCCTGGCTTGCAAACCGGCCAATCAGGGCTCAGAGTGCTGTGCCACCAATCCCGGCCATCCTTCTTCCATGAGGATGAGGGGATTGAAAACCCCTTCTTTCGACTGGCTTCTCCTTTTCCACAGGACAGGGCTCCCCTGCTCCACCCTTGGGGTCGCTCAGAGTTCACCCGCACTGTTTCTAGCACAAGGTAAGTATCTCAAGCCAATCTGGTAAGCCCACATTGGCAGCCTGTTACAAAGGTTTGCATTCAAGTTACCCGTCTTCACCGATAACCCTTTGCAAGATGTCGTAAATACAAGATTTATTTAATGACCAGAGCCAAGCCTTTTGAAATACAAGAATCCCAGATTTAATTCTACTAGAGGCTACATCTTGGGGTACTCAACTCAGTGCTCTGTCACAGCCATGTGACATTAAGCAGTGACTAACTCACTTCTGTGATTCAGTCCGAGTCTTAAAATTTCCCCTCTATAAAACAGGGATTGTAGAACTTCTCTACTTCTTAGGGTTGTTAAGAACTATGTATTTTTTTTAAAAATGAGATGCTCACACTACAGAAATGTGCACCATGTTAGTAACTTAAGAAATATTTGCACACACCTTTGTCTAATCACATAGTGATCTGATAACTTTTTATTCAACACCCTTTTACTCGTTACAAATTGTCCCTAATCTCCGCAAAAACCAAGTTGCCTGTCAGTTTAACTCAGAATATCACTTTTTCTTAATAAATGAAAATGCTGTTTAAATAATGCATAGCTTGCATTTTACAGTTCTTAGTCTCCATAAAACACAAGCACAGCAGCACAAACACTTATGGAGTTTTATGATCTCAAATTAATCTCTACTGCCACATTTTTCTGGAATTTTACAGTCAAAGTGAATCACTGAAAGTATTACAAAAAAAAAAATCTCCTTTCTTCACCAAGTTTCTTTAGATCTTATACCTTGTTTCTGGCCAGTACTTTTTTCAGTTACACACTATTAATTTTTTGTACACTTTTTTTCCCTGCTGCAAGCTGCTCAAATGTAATTACTGCATCCAGAAACTAGATGTGCCTTTAGGCCACACACCAGGAGAATATGACCCTGTGGAGACTCCTAAGAATGCAAAGACCTCCTCCTTCTGCAATCACGGGTTAACATCCTAGCAACCTAGGTCAGGTAAATTCTGGTTTGTCTGAAAGAAAAATTTCTTCTTAGATAAACAAGTGAGCCAACCATTTCTGAGGCATTTGAAAGCATGAGAAAATTATTACAGACTCATCAAGGGGGAAATCTGCCACTACTGGAGTGTGGGCTATATCACTCTTAGGAACTCCATCCTGCAATTGCAGATTTTTTATTTTATTTTGAAAAACAAGATGACTTGATTTTCTACAAGTTAACCTGTTCATCTTGTTCGCGCTCAAAGAAAGAAAATCAAATAGCCGGAGAATAAACCCACTACTCTAAATCTTAACTGGGCAAACTAGGAATCTTGTTCTCATGAACGTTAGTCCTATGCCCAGAGGACATTTCAACATTGCCATAGTTATCTGATTAAAACCATACACTTCACATTTTTTAAAGTGTATAGCAGGGGTTTTCAACTGGGGGTACCTGGGGGGCACTTTGGAAGGCCCCAGGAGGTACGCAGCAGCAGCGCAGAGCAGCTGGCAGCACTTCCGGTTCCACTGCCGACACTTCCAGTTCCACTGCTGCACGGGGCAGAAGTGTGCTTGGTGCGGGGGAAAAGTGGCCCCTTCGTTTCAGCACCACCCAGTGCTTTCTGCAACAGCCCCACCAAGCGTGTGCTGGGCTGCCTTGAGGCTCCTCTGTGCTGCCCACAGGGCAGTCTGGAGGCGGAAGTGTCAGTACAGGGCAGCCCAGCGCAGGCTCTGCGTGGTTGCTGCAGGAAGCGCTGGGCAGCACAAAGTGGGGAGGGCCACTTTTCTGCCACGCTGAGCACACTTCTGCCCCACCGGCGCTGCTGTTGCTGCAGCTGTTCAGCATGAGCAGGCAAGTCTGCAGCAAGCATGGGTGGGTTCCTGCCAGTACCACGGGGCTGGCGCCAGCAGCTGCCTAGAAAGGCAGGTCAGCACAGAGCCACCCCAGACCCACTGCATGCCCAAGGCAGGACGCGCCACAGACAGGTGGTACAGAGCAGGCATGGAGGCCAGGTCAGGACTGTGTGTGCATCTGGCTGATCTGCTCCTGCCAGGGGTCAGTCCCAAGCAGGCCCTGTGCAGGCTGGGGCTGAGCACTGCTCGCAGTAGTGAGGAGGTGCCACAGGGTGCACGGGCTCCAGGCTGTTGCGGGGTGGGTGTTGACTGGCTCAGGGGGGCACGCACAGGGGGCTCCCATGCATACCCCACCATACCCATAAACCCTCCCCCGCAAACCCCACACTCTCCCCCACACAATCACACACCCCACCAACACTGCACCCCCCACACCCCTGTCCACACACATTCCTCCCTACACACACCCATGGGTCTCTGGGGGAAGCCCCACTCACTACTACCCACGCACACACACCTCACCACAGACACCCTCCCCCTCCACACATCCCACAAACACAATACCCACCCACATATCCCCACAAACACCCCCCGACAAACTCCTATACTCACCTATACCCTACCCCCCCACAATATACAAGATTAAGACTTTATTCTGAGCTATTATGCAATCACCTTTATATATACACATGATGGAAACACACACAAATCTGGCCAAAATTAAAAATCTTTAAATAAAATTAAAATATGTGATTGTGGATGTTAGGATTTTTGGTATATAATTTGGGGGTTTTTTTCTGGTTCCAAGATGGCAAACCCCCTTCCCAAAAGGAGTACTTCCAGGGCAAGGGCAGGGACTTCATTACATTAATTTTTAATATAATTAAAATTAGTATAACTTATATTAATGTAATAATGTAATGAAACTTACATTAAATTTTAATATAACTTAGCCAAGGATGAAAAGATGCCACATTAGACTTAATGAGTCATTCAAAGCCAACTATCACTAATGTTTCTAATTAGCTGTCATTTCCTTCTGGCAAAGTGCTCCTTCAGCTGCCTATCAGCTACTTTTTTCAAACCATTATTCAAAATAAGAAACTGGACTATTATCATGGGTATTTTCATTCAGCACTTGCAGTTTTCACAGGTTTTTTCTGCATCCCACTTTCCTACAGAGCAAAACACAATCTCTAATAAGACAAAGGTGTCAAACTCACCAGGTGCCCCAGGCCACATCTGCAGGGAAGGACTCTTCACAGGCCAGATTCAGCCCAGGGCATTGGGGCAGCTGCCATGGGCACCACAAAGCAGCAGCAGTGATGGCAAGGAGTCTGAAGGCAGTGGCGGAGACAGCAAATAATCCAAAGGAGGAGGTCTGGGTGTATAGCACTGGTCCAAGGCTGGGGTGACTAGACAAGCTCACCACTAATAGCCATGGCCAGCAGAGCCAAAGGCCCCCAAATTCTGTGGCAGGCCATGCCCCACAACTTCTGGTGGTCCACCAGTCACGACTGGACATAGAGAGGCCCCAAAGGCCGGGTGTTTGACAACTCTGTTTTAAACTACAGTCTGAGTCAGAGAGTCAAGACTCCTTGGGCGGGTCCCCACATGCAGGAGCATGCAGTTTGTGGTGCCACAAACTGCATGCAGGGAACATAAAAATGTATGCTGTGCTGCAAATTTGCAGTGCAGTGGCAACATTTGCTACCTGGAAATCCCGGTAGCAAAAAAAAAACCAAACCACTCCAGGGGAAAAGGCAGTGCAAAGCACATGTCAGTGGCACACTGCTGGAGCCAGCACTCCTTTGGACAATTTGCTGTGCACTGAAGCGTCCATGCAGGCGTGGGTGATGGGGTACAAAGCAGCAGCACAAATTTGCGCCATGGCTATTTGTGCCTCTACAAGTGTATGCACCTGCATGTGGGGACCCATCCTTTAAGGTTCAAACCCTAAGATCAGTAACTTACAAGATGACAAGGATGACATTTAGATTCTAAATAGGGAGAAAAAACAATGAAATAACAAGACTTCACAGCTGTGCCATGATGTGTTTGGAACCTTATGGAGGGTAAGTGTATTTACAGGGTTGAACCTACTCCCTTTGGGTCAACAGGAGGAGTTTTACCCTCGACTTCAGTAAGAGCAGACACAGGTTCAATACATCCAAAACATGGTAAGGAACTGGTGATTTGAACTTTGTTGAACTTCAAATACATTTGAGGGAAAGTTTTGGCTTACCAAGAAAGTATGTGAAGCTGGTCACTGTCAATGCATTTTACTGCCCTCTACAGGATGCACTTGGACTTTCTGCATTTTGTGTTCTGTGTATACAGCTGGATCAATACATTTCCATTGATTTTTTAATAGAGCATTGCATTTTTCACAAAAAGTCTTTGTTTTGTGCAAAAAAATTGACTATCAAATTAACCAAAACAAACACAAGAGGAATCTAGAAACAGAAGCTGCTACTGTAGTTCAACAAAGTGGTAGTTCTATTGACCTATATGCTCTCATGGGCTGTATTCTCTAGCTGGACTGAATATCCCATCATGCACTGCAGTGATTGTACAAGATAGAAGAGCATGGCGTATGCAGGCAGTAGCAGTCTGTGCGGAAAGCCCAGTCCAAGGAGGAAAAAGTAATCAGTAGGCACATAAACTATAGCTCCCATGCAGTATCACAAAGGGATTCTGAAGTCAGCACATCTTGGTTCTCACCAACAATTTTTGATTTCACCCAAAAGGCAAAAATTCCCATAGAATAAAACCCATTTTCTAATCCAACCCAATCCAATATATTGATAATATATTATGACTATGAGATTTGGTAAAAAAAAAAAAAATTTCAGAAAAATATTTTTTTCTTGAAAATTTCTGGTGAAAACAGTACATGAAGAATCAAATGAAATTTTGGAGCTTCAGGAACCTAATGAGGCACTAACCTACATTTTTATCTTCCACCTCCATTGAGGAGCGGAGGGGAAACTTATGCATGTGCCAGACTTGCAGAGAACCCGTGGATTTCTGACACTTGGAAAAAAATATGAATAGAGAAATGTGTCAGTGAATAAAGGAATTTGATCACTTCACCCACAATTCTACTGAGGTCCCTTTCAAAGTCTTTCACAAGGTACTGCTTCAAGGACCTATAATAGGAAATTTGGAGATAAAGTATTGAGTCAAAAATAAAAACGCACGTGGTGGCTGGCAGTACAGAATGGATACGAAAAAAATGGCAATCAAAAGAAACTGACTAGTGTGGACACAGCGCACTGTGGGAATTTTCATGATTATTGTCCCAACATTACCAACAACTTATATCTGTTGGTAGTCGGGCACAGGACCTCAGTACCATACATTTCTAAAATCTCTCTTGTTACCACACTAGCATTTAGAAAGACTGAAGTTCAATGTCAACCACGAAAGTTGCTGGTAAAGGCTTAGAAAGATCAATATTTAAACTATCAGGGTTTTTCTACTGACAGGTGTTTTAAACTTCATGGCCAGTTTGGTCAAAGATGATTCTAAATGTAGGAAGCATGTCAATGGACCTTCAGATGTAGGTAAATGTTTACAGGGTTAGGCTCCAAGGCAATACCATCCAAACAAAGGACTGGCAAAGGCAAGAAGTTCACAAAACGTTTTCATATAGAAGAGAGAGTGAGTAACAAAACAGCAACATGAAAGAGGGACATTCATGTCATAAACATACAGAACATAAAAAGGCCTTCAAAATGAAGTGAAACATCTGGAGAGGACCTGGAGTAATGCAGCTGAGAGCACCTGCTGAAAGAGAACACCTGCAACATAACAAATACACACAGGACAGAGAGGTCTTTAGAATTACCATGTTTTTTTGAACTGAGTCATGTCTTTCAACAATCATAACATGTGATCCATCAATATTTTCTTACCCATTTTATTTATGGATCAAGGAAGTATCTATAGATGAGAAATAGGCATGTCATTGACAACTGAAAGATCCAATTTTACTTCTCCAGGCCACAATCAAATTGCAGTAGCTCAGTGACATGAGCAAAATTCAGGTACTTCTAGTTTTAGAGTAAGCAGTTTAATCAGTTAAGTCTGAATATGGAAGGGATGAGGAATGAGAGGCATCAGTCAACACATGCACATACTAAAGCCATGCAGCCCATCAGTGAAGACCCATTCACCCAACAGCTTGATCTTGCAGATCTAACTAAGACAGAACACCTACTGAAGTCAATGGAATTCTCCCCACCCATCCCGAAGTCTGTCATATGGCACCTGCACTTTGGCCTCCTAAAGCAAAGTCAAGTCACACTACCAGGAGAATAAAAACAATTCTGAAGGCACAGGGTCCACAATAATAAACTGAATGATTACTGCTTTTTTATGGTTGCCAACGGGAGATAACACTCATTGGAAAACATGCAAATATTAGGAAACACTGATTGTTAAAACAGTGGGAAGAGGTAGCTTGCATTCAAAAGAAGTATTTTCTGAGTTTTTCAACTATGATTTTAATATTTAGTCATTTAAGTCAACAGCAACAAACAATTGCAGAGATAGACAAGTTCCACTGCCTGGCTTACTTATCCGTAGCAACTGGATCTGTATTTATGAATTAAAATTAAATAACAACTCATTCAACAGACCCAAAGGGAACAGTTTGTTACTGAAATCTAGACAAAAGATGTTCTCTGACGATATTTTATTATGCGATACTGTACCATTATCTGGCAAAAAACCTGTCAACAGTCTGAAACAAAATGCATTTGGATTAAAGATGTCCATTGCAGGCTGAGATGTACCAATGTGTGCAGTGAGGGAATTGTGTGTTCTTATCATCTCGGGCCTAAAAAAACATGCCAGATAAGATACAGTTTGTTCTTATACTAGCTATTCAGGATTCTGACATCTGTTAGGCAAGTGTCCTGTCACAACCTATTGCTTTCACCTAGTTATTTAAAAGTATGGACCATATCTGTGGCCTGTACATGCACTGCTGATGTAAGCTTGTTTCCTTTGGCCCCACTCTGTTCCACAGGTGAAATTCACACTCAGGTACTAGCACACCAGGAAAAAAAACTGTTTCTGTGTTCTGGCTAAACTGCAGCCTTTGAGCGCAGTCTCACCCGTGAACTGGCATGCAGCCCCGAAGTCCTCCAAGGCACCAACACAAGTATTCTGCCATGTCATGCACATCTTCAAGATTTCAAATGGTTTCCCCTGTACACATGGGAAGGAAGCCAGACCTGACAATGTTCTTTCATGACAAAACAGTGCAAGACAGAAACCCAGCAAAAAATCATCCACTGGTCAGTGCAAGGGTCCTAATTTACTCAATTTGCATAAATGTACTACACAAAGGTCCTAGCCACTAGGCTCTTTGGCATTCTGGTGCAAGTCACCCCCCCAGTCTTTTCTGATGAAGGTAGTTTGCTTTGAATGAAAAATTATTCACAGGGTGAGAAAAAAAAAAAAGACAACTGTCTGCTTAGCTCAGAGGCTGCGGCGTACTCCAAGCATACGAGATACCAAAGTTCAAGCCCCTGCTCTGCCTTTTGTTCAAATCCCAGTGGAGTGCCCCAATGATGGCTACAGTCACTCTATTTGGCCTAATTAATCTTGAATTGTTTGCCTAACAGCTCCAAAAGGAAAGAGACCTTGACACTATAGCCTACTGCAGTGGTGACCAACCGACAGATCTCGATCCACTGGTAGATCTTGGAGCCTCTTGGAGTCAATCCAAGGCTGGGGTGGGGGAACTGAATGCCCACGTGCATGCACACGCATGCCCCAACCCAGCAAGTCAGTCCATTGGGGAGGGAAGGGGCGGGGGCTAACTTGAGGCCCCCCATGGTGAGGGACAGTGCCACAGAGGCAGGAGCAAGGGTAGGTTGAATGGAGCCGAGTAGGACTTACTGTGTGGAGGAGGCACGCCCCCAAATAATTTTTTTCTCCTTCTGCCTCAATCTGCCCCCCACCCCATTCTCTCCCCCCACAGGCTAACCTGCTGGACTGGCGGGGTGGAGTGGCAGCAGCACACAGTAGATCTTGGGTTGCTTTTAAATGCCAATGGTGATCTCCTACTTAAAAAGGCTGGAGACCACTAGCCTTTTGGTTAGGGCAGTCATCTGTGCTAAGCTCTGGGCTACTGGTTCTGCTAAAACAAGTCTCTGTGGTCACATCCTGAACTTAAATTGCGTTGAAGCTGGTATTTCTCCATGGAAAGGCCGGGCCTTTGGTAAGCACAACCATTCCGGTTGCTCAATCTCTCCATAAGATGGGCTAAGACAAAGACAGGCTCACCTCTTCCCTCTCCCCTTTCAGCCAGGTGACAGCCAAGTGGAGCAACCTTACTGGATGCAAGGTATGTATAAAAAGCCCTTTGCTCATTCCTTGTCACCATGGTGTTAGTAGTATTTAGATTATAGCAGTCTCCAAAGACTTCAAAATCAGAAGAACATCCCATTGCATTGGGTGCTGCATGAATACATGGGAGAAGATGGTCTCTTTTGTGAAAGATTTATGATTTAACTTCAGACAAGACAAGTGCAGATAACAACAGAGGTAATAGGAGAGGAAAGATAAGGATAACAGTGGCAGGGGGTAGGTGGGTCATAGATAAGCTATATCACAAGCAGTGAATTTCACACACACACACACACACGTGATAGATATCAATAATAATATTATCCATAACCTTTGCTCACAATTGGCCTAATCAGTGAGTTATTTTATCAGCAACCAATGAAGCATCATATTGTTATATAGTTAAAAATAATTCAACTAAAAATAAAGACTAACAAATCTGAGCAGCATTTAAAGGATTGGAAAATACCCAACTGGTAAGCTAGTAAGTGGACTTTTCACATGACTTTCCACCACTGAGACTACCTTTGTGGCATACTTATAACATAAAATCCAGAAATATAATTTTTAAGTATATTGACATGGAACGCCACTTACCCAAAGTCCATAAATAAATACAGCCCCTGTTCAACAAGAGGCTAAAAGCATGTACATTTAAGCACATGAACAGATCTACTTCAGCAAACTGATGCACGTTACACGAATGTTTCAGTACGCCCTCCTAGATTAAGTCCATAACTAGGTCTTTAAATCAAAACAGGATGTATTTTCTAAAAGATCTGCTTTAGTACAGACAGCAGTTATGACTTGATACAGAAATGACTGAGTGAGGTTCAATGGTCTGTTTTATGCAGAATGTCAAACTACGTATAAAGACTGTCCCTTCTGGCCTTAAAATGTATAGAACTACTAAAAACAGATCAGATTCTAAATCTGGTTTAAATACGAAGAGAACAACATAAAATACACCAATCATTTATCTTTTAAGAAACTTTCACCACTAATGAGCAAGAAATCCCTTGACACGTAAAAACGGCCTTTCTGGATGCAGCAGGGCACAACATGCACCTATTTTTACTGTTAATGGAAGACTTACCTTTTAAAAGAGCATTTGAGAAAAAGTTCAAGTCACTACTGAAGTTAGCAGATGAACTTGGCTAACCATGTTTTAATAAGAAACAAAAATTAAATGCCCTCCATTTAATTGCCCTCAAGCAGAATAAACAACAATTTTCTATTAAAAATATTCCACTGTAATTAGTGTAGAATAAATTGCAAAACTAAGAATATAGTTAATTTTTAAGACAGATGTATGCATAGTCCCTCTGACTTAAAATACTTTTTTTTTTTTTTTTTTTTTTCCTAGAATGATTGTATTATGTACAGGTGCACCAATATATCATTTGCATATTGGATTGGCACCAGCAGGAAAATTAACATTATTGGTAATCAGCTTTATTGGCTGATAATGTCACCAATAAATGCTGCATACATGCATGCAGCTGCAACATGCATGCGGCCAGGAATGCAGCCTGATAGCTTGAGAAAGGGGCATGGGTAGGGAATGTGGGGGGGAGCAGATCAAGGCCTCCCACAGTGAGGGAGGGAGTGGGGCAGGGGCTGGCCAGCAAAACTGAGTCTGCTAATTATTTTCCTTTTTTTTTTTTTCTTGGCTGGGAGGAGCAAAGGTAAAACAGTATAATGGGGAGAAAACAAACCAATAGAAACTGTATGCATAGTTTAATTTTTTTCAAGTAAAAGAGAAGGAAGAGTTGACTGCTCACTATGTCTGCAGCATGTGTTTCACAAAGCAAACTGTCCAAATTAAAACCACTATCTTGAAACAAAATATAAACGTTTTGTTAATTGAAGATATGCCAAACAGCCCAACAGGCGTGTTTTCAGGAGAGTCATTACTGCTCTGTTTTCTCTGCATACCTACTCTGCCTTTTCACTGTATGAATCGGCACACTGTGCATGATCCATGATCCACTGTCTTGGTAAAAAGGCACCCCAATCATGCACATTAATTTGGTTTGCACAGCATTTGGTTAGTGCTTGGATGTTCCACATCCATCTTGTCTCCTAGTAAATCCATGCAAGAATGAAAGAAAGGTTAGAAGTATGGCAAAGCACCCCTTAGATATATGCTCTCCATACATCACTGTTAGTTCTTTCTCCCTCCCCTAAGGTTGCAGAGAAATACATTCCTAAATAGATTAAACTTCCTTTTCTGCCATCCCCCAAGCTAAAAAGAGTGTCCATATAGTTTACGGAACTACAAAGGCACAAACTAAACCATAATAGCATCCTCCCTTCCACTGTCTCTGCTTCTGCTTAATTCCTCAGATCTTTGCCAGGGGAGGTGGACTGCAAGCAGGCTGCATCAACACACCTGTCCATTAGATTATCACTGCAAATCAATCTGTCACCTTAAGCCTTGAGCAATTCATTACCTCCATCCTGTTATCACATAGGTCTGCACCCTGGGGATAATCAGATAGCAGCTGGGGCAGAAAAGAATAGTAAAGGCCTGGTCCCAGCGAAGAAAGGCAATGCTAATTCCATATCAACAACATATCCCTACAATAGACCCTGCAGGCCATGGAAATTATGTCCTACTACATCAAGCACAGAGGAGAAACCCTCCCACTGAACCCAGAGAGAGTGTATAAATCCAGCTAAGAGTGTACTTTTCAAGATTGACCCTATGCATAAAATTTGCAACCTTGAAAGCAAAGCTACGTTGTGAAATGCACATACAAAGGAGATGGATTACCAAGCATGGAAAAATGCACTTTAAACATATCAATCTATTACCATACCATTTAAGTGATTATTGCTGCAGACCTGCCCATACTGCCATAAAGATAATCTGAGCTAATCCAGTCCCTAATTTACCATGTACAGCACATTGTGTTTATGTTGCAGTTATATAGGCTGGACTGAATGATTATTTTTAAAGGCCTCAATGGATTCATGGAAGTATGTTCCTGACATGGGATACTAAAAAGAGGGGCAGGAGAGGCCTTCATCCCCAGGTGTAAGAAATCATTCTCTAGGGTGCCGAAACACAACTCATTTTTCAGTCTTAGACAAGTACAGACCACACTTAGGGAATGCTGACTACCCATTATTTATCAGCCTTGAGAGTTTCAGGCCACATCACTTCCTTTCTTTACTAATTTAATTTATAGCAAATCCTGATCCAGCTGCACAACTCCATGGGTGAGAGGGGTATTTCTGTGGGGAACAGAAATGGCTTTCAAGATGTGTGGTCATCAAGCCTCCCCTCCCATCTACCAGGATGTTACACCAGTGGGGACACAGTCACAGAACCACTGGCCACATGCTGCCTTTCCTGGAATACATCACACTATGGCAATATGCACAGACCCCTCTATTCCTGTCCTCCCACCCCAAATGCCTGTCAGGCCTCATTTACCCAGTGAAGCTGGCTGGCTCCAGGCCTGATGTTCCCAGATGAGAAAGAACAGAATTTGTCCCATGCCACTCAAAACCCCAAAGGTTAATTCCAAACATTAAGTCATTCTCAAGCCATGTTTATGAGGTAGGTAAATTCTACCAGGCTCACTTAGCAAGTTACATGTCCCCCTGTGCCTATACAGCGAGTCAGTGTCAGAGTTGGGAATGGAAGCTAGTGGTCCATATTCTAACCAACTCAATTCTGGAGGGAAAAAAAGGTGCAAAAGTCATGCTGCCAAATAGGATACATTGTATTCTTCACATCATAAAGACGGGGTGCTGGTGATCTACAAAACAATTTATCGGTCACAACTCCAAAGAATACCTAATTTCCAGTAGCAAAGCTGGGGTGCAAAAGATGTCTCTCCAATATGTAGCCAAATTTAGGACTGGAGGACTTCAGTATCTTCAAGTATCCCCCACAGCAATGGCACAATCAACAAAACACAGACCTGAACCCCAGCCCTATCTCTTCACCACCAGGTGTCAGGGTGTGTATGTAGCAAATGTTTGAGGGCAAATCAACCTTTCATTTCAAGGCTGTGAATGAGGATGAGGGGACTCTCCAACCTGCAACTAACAGCTTGATTTGGCCACTGAAACTCAGGCAAAATCCACCCCCTCCTTGAAATCAGTATGAAATGAGAGTCCTTGGGCCCTGGATCTCCCTGCCCAGTAGTCCTTATAAAAGCAGATGCACAATTCTGTTCTAACAGAAATAACATTCTGTGATGTCTAAACTGATTCACTTAAATGTACACATTTTCCTAGATTTGTTTTCCCTTCAGTAGATCTCTTTTGTAATTGCAGGGCTCATCACTATTTTATTTACCTTTTGTTAAAGAGCACGTACACTTTTTGTTTGGAAAATACACAAAGAAGTAGACTAACAATGTATTTACTCAGTGATCTGAAAACATTTTTTAATTGTTAGCTCACTAGTTCTGTGACATTAATGTTATTAGCTGCATTTTACAGTTGAGGAAATTTAAACACAAAGAGATGAAGCGATTCCCATGGAATTTTAAAACCAAAGGAGACTATTGTGATTATCTATCCTGCTCTCCCACATTACATAGACACCTGCAACTAAGCGCTACGACTTGAGATTAAACTACAACAGATCTTTCAGAGTGATATTCAATCTTGATCAAAACAAAACAAAAATGCTAAGGAATGGAATACCATCCAAGGTCACCCAGCAACACAGACTCAGGAAAAATATACAACCCAGAGTGTCCAGCTTCATCCATGTCCTGATAATGCAACGTGCCAAAATGACTGGGAAAAAGGTCAGATTATGTACTGCTAATTTAACAGTGTCCTTAAAAATTACTCTTTTGCTGACATTTAGTTGGGAAAGAATACAAGAAGCATATTAACTGCACTTAGGTGGAATGTGCATGAGCCAAACTATTTGGGGCCTTTCTACTTTTAAGTAATTGCGGCAGATGCATATGTATTAGGAAAACCAAATGTGTGTTTAATTTAACCTGTGGAAAGCTCCTGGGAATGAACTGTTCCTTCTCCAGCACTTTTATCTAAGCAATCAAAGAACTGATATGTATTCCATTAAGCACTAGCTATTAAATGTGATTGCTTTCCATATACAACAAAACAATAACAAGCAAATGCTTTCTAACCACTTAAGATTAAAAACCACCAATAGTCCAAGTTATAGGTTGGACTATAAATCCAAATTCTGAAAGGATCCTGCTCCAAATGAATTCACTGACAAAAAGCTCACTGGGCCAAATGGAAGCAGTTTGGGGTACTATACAAAAGACTGAAGTATACAACAAATATGACAAATTTTCAATAGTGGTTCCTTTTGAAAATTACAAGGTGGGACAATGGCCAGTTGCAGTGTTTAGCACCAGCCAAAAGTTTCCTACCAAATTTCAAATAAATTACATGCTTCACAGCTACCATTTTTCGGCCTCTGACTGTGGTTGAGTGCGTGCCTTGTAAAAGCTAAACACGGATTCTACAAATGTAATGACGACCACTTCCAAGCACTCCTGAAAACAGAAAAATAACCAACTGCTAAACATCCAAACAGTATTCAAAATACAAAGCAGTATTTTGAATGGAATAAAATGCTATAATCATCACTTAATCCTAGGCTTGGAAATATCTAAGGGAGTCATAATTTCTCACAACTCAAAACAAACACGTGAACGGGAGAGCATCTCTCCATTCATGGCATGGAGGCTCCAGAACTAAGGTTAGCCAAAACTTACTTAAACGTACAATGCAATCTTACTTAACATACGTGTCACAGCTTATTTATAGTCTGGGATTGCTGTCAAGCAGCTTGAGACTGAGGTCCTTTTACACGAAAAAAGGACCAATTCTTTCTGGAACTGGACTGCTCCCCACCTCCCTCTCAACACTGGACAAATGAAGCTGTAACAGTGTCAGCCCAGAGCCGCAGCTCAATATGAAGTGTCCTACAGGTGCTTCCATGCTTCATTTTCACTTGTCAAAGCTTCGGTTGTAAAATCCAACTCAACTGCAACCAGCGCCATTCACCAAGCCTAGGGATCAACCCTGTGAAAAGTGATTTTTCTCACTGGTCCCCTCGCCCACGGACACGGGGGGGGGCGGGCGAGGGAAGCACACATCCCGTTGACAAACTACTCCGTGGTTAGCAAGAGCGGCCTGGTCCGAAACGTGCCCGGCCCCCGCCTCGCCCTTCACATGGGACTGGGACCTACTCGCACGACCCCCGCGGCTGCACTGGCCCGGCGCCGCCTCGGCTCCCCGCCCCACCCCACCCCCCCGGGGGCAGCTGCCCAGATGTGCACTTCGCATCCTTAACACCCCCCACTCCCTCACTGCAGCAAGCCGCGCCTCGG
>NW_005842500.1:775591-778791 GCF_000455745.1 Alligator sinensis
CCTGCGGCCCCCTCCCTGCCGGCGCCGCGTCCCGCTGCGGCCCCCAGGCCCCGTCAGAAACAAAAGCCCCGCGGGTCCCGAGCAGGGCGCAGGCCCGGCCCCGCCGCCTCCCGGCGCTCACCTTGCGGGCCCGCGCGCCGGGCAGCGATCCCAGCCAGGTGCACCCACGTGGCCGAGGGCCAGTCCCGCCCCGCCGACCGCAACCGGTGTCAAGCCCACGGCGGCTTTGCTCGCCGACGTCTTTGCCACAGGAGAACCGCGCTGCTACTTTTCTGTCGTTAAAAAAAAAAAAGAAAAGGAGCGAAAACGAAGAGCTGGCATTTCCCAAGCAGTGCCTCTCGTCTTAAAAAAGGTTGGAAATCACTGCTCCAAGCTCAAACGTTCAGCTGGGAGATACTGCAGCCAGCCCAAGCTTTCACTTCCACCGGCCAGGGAGGCGCTGAGCTCAAGCACGGCCAAGGTTTCTGTACAGAGAGCTACGAATCGGGTTTTTTTCAAAAATCCCTGGGTGAATGCAGGTGCATTTAACAACTTTTTCATTCCTGAAACAACTTCTTCCTTGTCTCGATTTTGGAGTGCTGAAGTTTGAGAAGATCTACCAAAAAGGGGGCCCAGTTGAATGAATCCATGGCTTCGGACTTCTTGTTTTTAGTTCTGTAATCCTAGTATTTTTAATGCTTTTCTCACAAGCATTTTCAACAGCAGGGTAACTTCGGGACTAAAACTAACTAGCCATCACATTTTTTTAGGTCAAGAGAACATAGAGAGAAAGTAAAACTTAAGCCTGATATTCTAAACTCTCTTTAACTCAACCTTACCTCAAGTTGGTGCACCCTGAGCCATAATACATAGCATATGCATGTGTACGTGCACTCATGTATATGACTATGTGTGTGCGAGCACGTGTATATAAAAGTATGGGGATATTTTTCATTGTATGACTAAAATAGCATGCTGTGGGTGTGTGAACATGTAAAACCACAAAGTGGAACATGTAAAGTGCACATGCATGCACACACAATACTAACACTATATTAAGTGTTATATTTTAGCATTAGAAGTTTCTAGAGTGTCACTGAGTTTGCTTTTGTTTTTCACCAGATTTCAACTATTTATTCAACTCTGCTTAAAATGCAAAGAGGCAAAATCTTCTAAATTATTATTGCATTAGTGCAGTTGCCATGTTCAGTGTGAAGTTTCATACTGGAAGAATTGATGGTCACCTGATATAACCAAAACTACTTATCTCATCTTAGCCAAGGACATTTCCATGAATAAATGTACTGGGAAAGTGATTATAAAAATCAAATCAGGTTTGATATTAGGGCATTAGTTGTAAAACATTCACAAATAAATTAAGTGGTGTCATCTCATGTGCTACTGATGCATCTTATGCCACTGTACACACATGTTTAGAAGTTTAAACAATGTTCAAAGTAACACGTATTACTGTCTATGTTGTTGAGAGTTTATGTCCTATTGAATAGCATTTTGCAAGAATAACTTTCTCTCCTCACCTTTAATGAACCTAAGCGCAGGTCTGTGGTACTTGAGTGAAAGGAAGTATTTACTTATTGATTTCTTTGATTTATATGCTGTCTTTCCCAATAAAGGCTCAGTGCCGCTTACAGTAAGAGAACAAAATCATTTATAAAACAAGGGAACAAAGAAAAACAAAAAAACCCTTAAAAAGCAAGTAGAGTATCAAAGTAAACCAGAAATCCCCTAAATTAGGGGTAAATGACTTATATAACCTGTAGGCCAAAGCCAGCCCACAGAGCTTTGCCCAGACTGCACCATGGTCAGGCAGAGGGGAGAAGCAGTGTTGGCCATCAACATAGCTATAATTGTAGGCCAGTCACTAGAGCAAGATTTGCCATGCACTTTACCAGTGGCTTACACAGTTTCCATTTGTGGAGGCCTTTGTGGTTTAGCAATTAGAGCAGTGGCTGCAGGCAGGTTAAGTCCATAGTTTTAGCGCATTCATTCTGAGAGGTAGCAGGACCGAACAGGAGAACTTTAAGGACTGTTACATTCAGCATCTGGATTCTGTATCCAGATTTTCCTGAAGTGATTTTGCAGAAACTCTTACGTTATCTTATTTGTAAAAGGGAGTGATTGTATTTGACTGCTCTACACTATGAGGCTTAAGAATAAAGACTCTGGAGTGCTCAGAAATATTAAAAGCAGTCAGTAGAAATGATACCAGTAGGGATGTTCCCAGATCACTGCATTTTCAAGTCCCCAGCTAGCCAACATTTCAGACTCACTGTGCATCAGTCACCAGCTATAGCACCACAGGTCTTTCAGCAAGTCCTCCTGCAACACTCATTTTGGTGTGATATCAATGTCACAAACCTTCAATGGGCAAGTCCTCTGGCTGGGACACCAAATCTAAAAATCTAAAGGATGTATTTACTTGCTTAACTGGGAATTTTAAAATAAAGGAGCATTTGGGAATAGAGACGCTTCATAAGGCTTCTCTACACAGCATCTGCACCTGGCCTTAGGAATGATGGGGCTGAGCAAGCCTGCTCATGTCTCACCTACCTAAGTCTGCTGGTGCACTTCTGACCCACAAGTTCATCAGTGAGGCTTTTCTGAACTTGTCCTCAACACCTACTCTCCAGCAGCCTTGAGAGCAGACACGGGACAAGTCCAGAGGAGCCTGACTGGCAAACTTCTATGTCTGGAGCGTGGCAATGGACTTGAGTGAATGGAGTGTGAGTAAGGCATGCTCAGTCCCATCCTCCCTAGGACCTACCACTGAGGCAATATAGACAAGCCCACAGAAATACAAAAGCAACCTGGAAAGATATCAAAGCACTAGATTAATCTTTTATTCTTTCTAACCTACCTTGCTACAAAAGCATCCTCCTCCCTCATCCCAGCAAATAACACCCTGTATTCTAGGGAGCATTCTGCAGATATATAAACAGGCTGCGATCACTGCCAGAATTTTCATTGACTTCCCAGATATGCAGGCTGTGAAGCTTCTCCCCCCAGGCAGGAAGATGCTAACTTAAAGATCTGGGTTGCCAAAAATCTCTTAACTTCATTGAACTCTGAACAAATCAGAACATGGGCAACCGGTGCCTCCTGAGTCTGGGGGGGGGGCACCCACAGAAGCCGGAGACGGCGGCAGAGATGGGGCTGGGGAGCACCCGTAGAAGCCAGGGTCGATGGCAGGGGAGGGGGGG